>NC_056730.1:167612764-167630264 GCF_019279795.1 Protopterus annectens | reverse complement strand
TATACTAGTCAATAACACCTCCAATTACTAAGAAGGTATGTATAACATGTAGTATGTCTGTGTATGTAGTACCTGTTCTGTAAGAATTACAGTGTAATCAATGCATATAGTGGAAATAGCTATCTTGTAGTGATGTATTGAGCAGTAGTAATGCTTGTAGTATTCTTTGTGGTACTGCTGTAGGTCACAAGACAAACTCCACATACACCACAAGGGATGATATGGGATTGGAACCCACCAATTTGCTTCCAGCCGCTGTCAGTGTCAGTACTGGTCCAACAAGTATGTGCTATAACAGGGGATAGTATATGTCGATATACTGGTAAAAAAGAGAACCTTGGGATACCACTGAGCAAGTTCTTTAATGAATTTGAGCACTTAAGTCAGGCGTTCACCCCTAGACTTCTTCAGAATATATTAACAAAGTTGCACATATACTTGGCCAGTTAAATACAAAAAATAGCAATCACATGATGTCAAAACAGTCTATACATTGGTTAAAACATTTTTCACAGTGTATTTGAAATGAACATAACTAAACACTTGATTCCCTCCTTACTAACCATAAACTGTCTAGTCAATACAACACTAACCATCAATCAAATGTTCATCACAATAAAATCATACTATGAACACATATTGTAAAGACACTCCCTAAATGCATGTCTAATAATTTAATTACTATAAAACTAAGCTGTACGGGACAATTTCCTAGCTAAAACATTCCTCTAATTTTACCATTTTGTTTTATATTTTTATAACTCTACTGAATCCCCTGTTTCAGATAGTTAAAATGCCACATAGTGGTGAAGAAATTCTTGACAAATAACACCATATTGGTTAATAACCTAACCTTATAATTGTCAAGAAAAATAAAATTCTGATTTAAGTTTTAAATGACTAGAAATAGACAGTGTTTCATTCAACCCATAATTATTGTCTGTTGCATTGCACCTGAATTGCCAGAGCAATTCTCTGTATTCTAAGACTAATTCAATTGGCCCACCCCTTGTGACGTCACTTTGAACTTGTTCAAGAGCCGAAAATTTAAAATGGTGTTGTGGGTGCTCTAAAATATGTTTAGCCAGTGCATTCTTTGAATTGCCTTTTCTAATGTCGTATACATGCTGATATATACGTTTATGTAATTTGTTAATAGTTTTTCCTATATAAAATTTTTTACATAGCTGGCAAATCACTATGTACACCAATCCTTTGCTCTGACAATTAATTTTTTTATTTAGGTAAACCTACCCATAACCTTTTATGTGTATTTTCTTAGTTTCTTCAATAAGTGGACATTGTGAACAATGTCCACATTTTTTCATTTGTCCAGCTTCTCTTCTTGTATTGTTGAATTCCAAAATGTTCTTTATACTCCTGTCCTTTTTGTAAATCACTTTCGGTTTTTCATCTAAAAAGACTTGCATTTGTCATCTAATGTCAACACTATCCAGTTGTTGTATATAATTTGTTTGATGTCAAAAAATGCACTGTTAAACGTAAGCAGCATTGCATCAGTAGAAGGGGTAGCTTTCCTTCCTATTTGAGAATTGTTATAAGAATTCCCTAGGGTAGATCTATCCATTTCTCCCCCAGTACCTAATAGTGGAAAAAACTGCCCCAACATTCTTTTGTTCAAAACCTCATCTAAAATAGGGTCACTAAGACTAATGGGATAGTCTCTCCAAATTAACATGTCTCGAAGTTGTCTCATCTCATACATAAAGTTGGGCAACTCACTAACCATCCTGGAAATTCTAACACCCTGTCCCTTGATTAATGATTTCTTTTGATATATTGGATGATAGCTATCAAAATGTAACAGGGTGTTAGAATATGTAGGCTTTCTATAGAGAGCTGAAGAAAACTTCTTATTAATCACATCTTTACTGATAGTAATGTCCAAAAATTGATGGACATAAGGTTGCTTTCCATGGTAAACGTAAGGAAATCAGTACTTGTGTTCAAATAGTTGTAAAATTCAACCAACTGTTCTGGTGTACCCTCCCATAACACCAGTAGGTCATCTAAAATCCTGCCATAAAATTTACAATTTTTTGAATAAATCATATTTGAAAACATAATTGATTTCCCATTGTATAAGAACAATATTGGCAAATAAGGGGGTGCATGCTTCCCCCATTGCAACCCCCGTTTTTTGCCTAAATAACTGGTTTTCAAATAACAAAAAATTGTTATGCAAAACAAGTTACATCAGTGTTCTATACATTAATGTTCTAGAATGCCCCTGGATAGAAAAAGAACACAAATAATTATAGAACATTTCAAATCCCTCTTCATGGGGAATGGCAGTAAATAAATCTCTGATGTACATGGTTACTAAAATCAAATTTTCCTGATACATGTCATTCTGAAATTTTTTGATACAATCCCATGAATCTTTTAAAACATGTGCATGTTGCTCCAAGGTGTATTTCAAGTTATTATCAATAAATTTGGCCAAATGAAACATCTTGGATGCCTTTGCATTCACAATGGGTCTAAAAGGGGGATGGTTTATACATTTATGAAGCTTGGGGATACCGAAAATTGTAGGTATCCGGGGATTGTTTGCAACAAATAAGTATGTTCATCAGTGGAAATCTGGTCATTAAACAGTAGGTCTTGTAAAATAATATCTATATTTCTATACGATATATTTAATTGATTCCTTGAAACTTCTCCATACGAATCAGAATACAAACATGCAAACATTTTTTCAACATATCTGTTTTGGTCCATAATAATTAACCCACCACCCTTGTTGGGTTTCATAACCCTTATAGATTTGTTGTTTGCAATCACATTTAACAGTTCTATTTCTGTGTCTGATAATAACCAAACCTTATAATTGTCAAGAAAAATAAAATTCCGATTTAAATTTTAAATAACTAGAGATAGACGGTGTTTCATTCAACCCATAATTATTGTCAGTTGCATTGCACCTCAATCGCCAGAGCAATTCTCTGTATTCCAAGACTAATTCAATTGGCCCACCCCTTGTGACATCACTTTGAACTTGTTCAAGAGCCGAAAATTTAAAATGGTGTTGTGGGTGCTCTAAAATATGTTTAGCCTGTGCATTATTTGAATTGCCTTTTCTAATGTCGTATACATACTGATATATACGTTTATGTAATTTGTTAATAGTTTTTCCTATATAAAATTTTTCACATAGCTGGCAAATCGCTATGTACACCAATCCTTTGCTCTGACAATTAAATTTTTTATTTAGGTGAACATACCCATAACCTTTTATGTGTTATTAACCAATATGGTGTTATTTGTCAAGAATTTCTTCACCACTATGTGGCATTTTAACTATCTGAAACAGGGGATTCAGTAGAGTTATAAAAATATAAAACAAAATGATAAAATTAGAGGAATGTTTTAGCTAGCAGGTTGTCCCGTACAGCTTAGTTTTACAGTAATTGAATTATTAGACAGGCATTTAGGGAGTGTCTTTACAATATGTTTTCATAGTATGATTTTATTGTGATGAACATTTGATTGATGGACCTTGCTTGTTGTATTGACTAGACAGTTTATGGTTAGTAAGTAGGGAATCACATGTTTAGTTATGTTCATTTCAAATACACTGTGAAATTTTTTTAACCAATGTATAGACTGTTTTGACATCATGTGATTGCTATTTTTTTGTATTTTAACTGACCAGGTATATGTGTGACTTTGTTAATGTATTCTGAAGAAGTCTAGGGGCAAACGCCTCTCAAAAGCACTCAAATTCATTAAAGAACCTGCTCAGTGGTATCCCTAGGTGCTCTTTTTAAATAGTTTGGATTTGTATGAGTTGGAATATGTCGATATATTGTAACAGTCGACATATGTATGGGTGTATAAGTAAGATGAACATGTTAAAGGTGGGCTTACCATGCAAATATGATGTGCATTGTGGGATATTGTGCCAATAACTTTGTAATGTACAGTATTTTAGGCAGATCTGTATTCTATTCTATTCTACATAGCAGTTCTGTTATGTTATGCAAACAGTAGTTATGTCTATTAGCAATTACAATACTCAATAACAGGATATATATAATTTATATCCATCTGACAGTTTAGCAGCATGATAGCAAAGATAATTGGAAGAACCAGGTAACTATCCATGTGCATAACAGATGTAATATCTACCTCTCTAGTATTGTTTGCAAGCAATAACAGCTGTGCATGTGTACATGTTATGCAAATGTGTAGTGACCCTTGGTACAGGGCTGGACCTCTTTAGTATCGTTTGCAAGCAATAACAGCTGTGCACATGTACATGTTATGCAAATGTGTAGTGACCCTTGTTACAGGGCTGGACCTCTCTAGTATCGTCTGCAAGCAATAACATCTGTGCATGTGTACATGTTATGTAAATGTGTAGTGACCCTTGTTACAAGTCTGGGCCAAATGGCTATGTGCACAACTACATAGAGTGGATATTGAGAGTAGAGACATACTGGTTGAACTACCAGGTTTGTGTAGCCCAACCTTTCATTGCCAACCTAACAGCTGCTTGCACATACTGTATGTAAGGTAGTGCACAGTACTGGTAATGAAACAGGTTGCATATCATCTTTAACTCCAGTGTAACATCTGCAGTAGGAGTGTAAGATGTAGGAGACAGCTGCCCATGTGTAATAGCCGCTTCATAGGCGATGGCTTACACTATCTGATTATATCCTGATCATGCTGATAGTGGCATCAGAGTCTACTGATACATGACTCTGTTTGGAGAGTAGGTGTCTGTGCTCAACAGAGCTCATGGTCCTGGTGGACATGTCAGTATATACCCAGAGAAGGAAACAGACCTGTAGACACTTGCATCATCTGTAATCAACTAACATGACGTGATGTGCTCCTCAGAGGAGGATTGCTGCTAAAAGTAGCTACAATGTTTCCATAATCGCCAGTGTTGTCACGTCCATAACACAAATATTTACATGTGAGCATCACTGTCTAAAACATCTTCATAAGCAACACATAAACTAAATACAGTACTTGGTACTTATAGTACTGAATGCTCATACAGGCATGTCCACTAGTCAGCTACTGGTGTTTACTAATGTCAGCTTTATGTATGTCGCCATCCTGTGGGAATGTAATCTCTATGCCATGTACATTGCCAAACCCACCTAACACCACACCCCACACATTGTCTGGGATGCAGCTACAGGGGTAAGCTGGACGGCAGTCCAGTCTACAGCCATGACTGGACTGGACAGTCTTGAGGTGTAGGTTAACACATTCATCTCATCAACACAAGCAACACATACCCTTACCAGAACACAGTAAGGGCACTAACACACACTACCAGAAATCACACACATTCACAGACGCTTCTAAGTATTTGGCCAAACAAGTGACCCCTCAAGTTGGATGAGACAGACACCGAAATACACAAACTGTATGACATAGTTTGCATAATTGTGCCACACCTCAGAACACGTGGCTGGAAACATGCCCAGTAGTACTCATTTGTGAATGCAAAGTCTAGCACTATGTTGCACACCAACCTATACGAGGGCATACATACTGTCAGCTGCCTGTCTGCCATGATTATCCACATACCCATATACTCAGACCACCTTTTGAACTATACACATGGCTCTGGCATATTCCATGTCATTGTGCAGGACCTGTGATGCAGTAGCCTGGACTGCATGGAAACACATGTAGGAACTGTCAGGTCTTGTAGCATATGCAGGTATGTCCCAAGGCCTGGGTAGCATTCTGCCATTGGCCAGAATGATACTGCAGTACAGGGACAAAAATATTGTATTCCACAATTGTCTAGTGTAGTGGTGCAAGTCAAAGTGTATCCAGTATCTGTCTTTGTAGGGATAACATGGTTGACAGACGATGGTGTTTTGCCAGACAGGGCCTGCAGCTGCCACCCCTGGGAATCTGGATACTGCCTAGGACTCATGCTTCCCCTATAGTGCCTTCATCATGCACAGTTCAAGTGAAGGTCCACTGCTGTTACAGGGACAGCCAAGCAATAAACTGTGGGTCTCGCTACACAATGATGCATATCAGAAACACTATATGGACACACACATGTCAATCCCTAACATGGAGAACATATCTGTGCAGTGGCTGAGACATGTTTCAATGCTCCGGAGAGCACACCTGCATAACCATGTTATAACACATACCTCACCTCTTGCCCATTATCTTTTATTGGAACACATGGGCCGCAGGTGTGTCCATATTCCTGAAGGATATGTACACCACCACGCTAGCTGCACTTGCATAACTTCAGATGAATTATGCTGAGTAACTACCTTTGTGCCAAAGTGGAATTCAAATTGCACCTTGCGACAGATCACCCACCATGCCACGGATTTCCCAACTGTTATAATGTGCTGTAATGGGGAAGATTAGGTCTGAGACAGAACCATAATAATGGCTACTCTCAACTATTCCATTATGAACTGGGAAGACTCCTCATGTACCAACACCTGCGCTCAATGCATGTTGGATTCCATCAACCCCAATGACCTGGATCACAGTAGTCACACAAACAGGGCTAACAGTATGCTACACATAGTCAGTCTCCAATGCCAATGTTATGTTTCCTAAGAGCAGAGTGGTGACTGTCATGGCACCCATGCAGATGGACAATGCATGTGCAAATGCTGAATCCTACACAAATGAACCTTAAGCAGTCACATACGTGCAGTGATTGTGCCATTGAAACAGAACCAGGATTCAACCCAACACAAACAAAAAGGCAAACTGGTGGTGCCATGCTTTAAACTTTACCACAGAAGGTAGTAACTGTTGCAAGAGTGAACACACATGAGTGCAGGTGATCCCTGGTCAACCTCAGTAAGATGCAGATACACCATATAAAACCACACAAAGCTACTGTGAAACTAATCAGTGACATATTATGAGGCCAAGCACAGAACATTCTATAGCTGTGTCATTAATCATAATGGCAATGACAAGACCTGCCATGATGCACAGCACTATGGCATGGGAAGTACTGCACCTACAGAAATAACACCTTTTCATCCAGATAGGGTCTTTGAGAACCAAAACCCACTCCCACCTCCCCCCCAACAGGTACAGTTAGTAATATATCTGTGTACACTACATAGCCCCTGTAATAACGACTATGCAGGTATAAGCTACACTCTCTAAATCCATACATACAGCTTTCATGGGACCTGTTAACATCCCAGGGTGTATCCTACACAAATGCAAGAACAATCAGCTGTCCACATACACATCATGTTCAATCATAGCTCCATGTCAGGCTGTGTACACACTGAATGGTGCACAGCAACAGTTATTACACCCCACAAAGGGGGAGACACCATTGATAATGGGAAATAGTGCACAACTATCCTGCTGAGTCTGGTCTGTAAGGCCATGAACCATGATCAATGTATTTGATGTACACAGTACAGATGTAGATCACAGTAGGGTTGATTCACACTGCATATCATGACCTTGCCAGGTCGTAGGACACCATCACCCATACTGTGTTCCAGCTACACTCAGTAAACTAGGTGCATATTCCTATGTCACAGGAGTGGTTGGCAACTGGACTGTTGGCAGAAGCAACACTACAGAAGGTGTCTGACTAATACATGCACATCAAACCAGTGCCAGCCACAGTAATACAGGGTTCATTCCTGGTACTCCCCCACTTTATTATCTATACCACACAGACTTACACAGAAGACATCAGCCTATTGATGTTTGCAAATGACTATGAACTAGGAGCAATAGTTGACTCAATGTGTGTTGCTTTCACCATACATAAGAGCCTTAGTGTGTCAGATGTGTGGTGTGTGATGTATGGCTATAATCTGACAGCTACGTATCGCATTGTCATCTCCTGTGTTACAAACCCTGTACCCATGAACTCCCACCTAGGCAGCGGTCAACATAATGGCAATTGTGTGTATGGGATGCAGCAGGACAGTACTCTTTCCTTTGATAGTTACTTCACCACACCAGACAGGTAGTCATATGTGGCACCCCTAATCATGACAGGCTGCTATCCAGGAATACAGAGATAATTGCTCAGCCATACTCATCACCCATGTGACCCATAATAGATCACACATTTCCTTTAAGGCTTATTGCCCATGTGTAGATGGCCTACACTGCCCTTCCCAATCCCTAGCTGCACTATGTAACATGCAGCCTACCCTGAATATGCCATGTCCAACCCAGAGGTGTTGGACATGCTACACTTAACACATCCTGATCCCAAATAAACACATACTTCTTGGACATCCACCTTCTAGTACAAGGATCACAACATGCCTGACAGATCTCTATCCCATACACTTAACAGACTCTTGCCATACTATGCATCCCTGTCCAGCAAAGCTGCACATCGCCCCTCTCTGTAACATGGTGTGATGACCGCATGCCAACTATATCAGTAACCTTGTGGATCAGTTCTGTGGCACTGCTTGAACTGGCCACTGAAACTTTCCTGTCTGTTGGCTACAGCTAGGTAACCTGTCTGCCTAGGGTCATAAATGGCCCAGGGCATATAGCCTACTAGATCACTATGACCATACATGCTATAGTTGATATCCAACCCTGCAAATACCATCAGGCTAGCGGTGGTATTTGCACAATGTGTATGTGTATGCTGATTGTTCTTGCATTTGTGTAGGATACACCCTGGGATGTTGACAGGTCCCATGAAAGCTGTATGTGCAACACAGGCAATACATGGCAGGATGCTACACAGCTGTGCAGTGCCATGTAAATGTATATGGCAAAAGACATACATGCTTGTAAGTCTGCAGGGTCACAGGTCATGTCCCTAATGGCTATGTATGACTATATATGTGACATATACACAGCATTAAGGTTGATTGCATTAATGTGAACACATCCAGCCATGTGCTGATAGGTAAAGACACCAGTACAGGCAAGCAGACATGCCCACGTCACGACAACATCCACATGGAGTATGAGCAATGTCATCACATGACACACACATATATGGCAATAACATCACATGACCAGTAAGTGTCAAATGTGCGTGACTTATACATGTCAGTGGTGTTAGTGGCATGTAGATATGCAAAGACTTATTTGTAATCTTAATAAATGTGATACACATGTATGTTCAGCTGTACTTCTGTTCTTCTCTATGAGTTACTGTGACCTGTCTCCATCATTATGTCTTCCAGGTATGCCACATAGCAGGCTGCCAGCGTACAGCCACTTGGAGGATGAGGTCCTCGTCCCATACCTCCTTGACAACCATACAACACTCTTTAGCCATGTGCCACAGGATGCACAGCAGTGGGATGCCCTGTGGGAGGACCTCTGCAGTAGGGTAAATGATGTTGGCGGTCACAGTCGCACCTATCAGCAGGTGCGCCGACACTGCACTGACCTCATAAGATGGGCAAAACAGCTTGCTAATGCAATCGCCAGGGAACAAGGTGCAACAGGTGGGGACCACTCACCCAGCCCCCATTCACATGTACTGAGGAGCTACTGGACAACCTGGGGACACCTGCAGACCTCCATCCACAATCTTTAGCTGGTATTGTGGAGGTAGGTATCTCTCAACCACCGAGCCTGGAGTTACCTGGTAAGTCAGTACTGCACATATTAAACAACTATATTTCACATAGTTACATGTGTTACTGTACAATATGTAATGTAACATCATATGCAAGGCATGTATGCACACATACCACATACTATAGTCTGCTACTCTATGTATGCACAGATGTGCATACTCCATAGTATAGTGTATTGTACTGGCTTATGTGCTAACATGGACATTGCACCCTGTAGCTATCACACAGCTGTAGATAATGATCATACTGCTGTGACACTCCTGTTTACATACCTCTGGTGTTTTGCAGTGACAGCAGCCTGTGTCAGGTGAGACTGTTATTATTTACCAGGCTTGATAATGCACAAATCATGTTAATTGCATGCTATCTGCCATAACACACGTACACATAATGTATGGTGGTCCTGTTAATAGACACTGGTCTGACCTGCAATGCATCACAGTGGTTACCCAAGTGAAACAATTGAAGACTATATGAAACACCTACACTAAACCTTCCAAACTGTCATTGCCAGATGTGTGGACAACAGTGAATACAATGGTGGAGGTGTGTTTCACTGTAGGGACAGGTACTACATATCAGCATTACACATGTTGGGAATATGAACACTACAGTACAGAAAGCATATGTATGCGCACACTCTAAATGTGTTGGAGCTGGAGTATGACCAACCCACAGGATACACCCTTGTGGATTATATCCTTGCTACGAATGTCACACAATGTCATGTGCTATCTGACATGTCCATGACATGTAGTGGGCTGACTGCAACACTGCTCAACTATCCTGAAAAACATGTCTCACATCCCATACATACCACCCTTTGTCTGCACAAACCTGTCCTCAGTAGAGCATATGACATCTATGGGTGTATGTCAGACTCATATGGGATAACACTGACATATTAAATAAGATGGCCATCACAACCATTGGACAGAACATGTATACACATGGCCATGGAGGATGGCCAGAGACATGAAGCCACACACACAGTAGAAGTGACATACATGTGTGTACACCCTGTTGTGCATTGGCTCGACACAATACAACTATGACCTTTGTGTAATGGTGATATTGCAGATGTGAAACACTAAACATCATACAGGCCTGTGCACAGCTTGTGTAGGCATAACATGAAACCACCACATAGCATGTCTTAAACATTTTGAGTGTGTCACGACATGAAAGCATTCACCTATACAGTATCCAAATACATACATGTGTTGCACAACATACACATACAACCACATCAGGCCACAGATACAGTACATTCACCTTGCTGGTGTCAGACATCACTGTCATGCCTGCTCCTCATGTGTGTGAGGTACACAGATGGCATGTCGGACATAGAGTACTGCTAAGTTAGCCATGTGTGGGCATAGTTGCCAGGCATCAGTAATATGGTTGCAGATGTGCAGGGGTTTCATCTGTATGCCCTTCTGTGACCTGTGTCACACATTCCACATTAGGGTTTAGTGTGTATACGCCTCAGTGACATGGGTCACATTCCACATTAGATATGTATTGTATGTGAACATAGTCATGGCTATGAACTGTGTCAGTAGCTCACACTGTATAGCAATTGTGAAGCCACATGATGCCCTGCAATAGCTATGCACATCAGCTCAATGTGCAGTATGTCACTGCATATTTGTAGGGTGGACAGACAACATTGCATCAGCTGAAGGCCCATGTTAGTATAACACATCCATGCACTGGGACACCATTACCGTACTGTAGATTGGAAAGGACACAATTGTGTTACACATGTATACATGTCATTCAACACGTCAGCAGAAGACATGTCATACTACATGTGACTGGAAAGGTCATACGCCACACAGCAGGCGGGTGTACTGTAAACCTGTGTTGGTCTGCAGAATAATGTTGAACAGACATGCACTTTTTGGGGGCGATATGCAAGCTAGGGCCCAGGCAAACATAGTATGCAGTTGACATACCCTACTTCTCATGTCCTAACACATAGGGGCAGTGGCCAACACAAAGAATCAGTGGCAGATGTACAAAGGTCAGCGATGGTCTGTTAACATGTGGTGTATGTTGCACACACCATGGCAGTGCGGTGCAATGGTGAAAAGTGCATGCATTGTGTTGCAGGTATGGGGCATAGGCTACTAACACAAATGGTGCAATACAGGTATGTATGCTAACCACCACTATAATTATGTAAGGTGCATGCCATCTGCTATAACACATGCATGCTGTTGTGTGCAACTCAGGGATGTATGATAGCTACCGTTATAATTGTCTAAGCTGAAACTATAATTGTTTAAGCTGAATGCCATCTGCCATATCACCTGCATGCAGCGTGTGTGTCTGTGTGTCTGTGTGATTGTGTCTGTCTGTGTGTCTGTCTGTGTGTGTTTCTGTCTGCCTGTGTGTGTCTGTCTGTGTGTCTCTGTCTGTGTGTCTCTGTCTGTATGTGTGTCTGTGTGTCTGTCTGTCTGTGTGTGTGTCTGGTATAACTTGTACAGTTCTTGTCTTCCCCTCACAGGTGTTGATGTAGGTGCATTGCCCTCCTGCAGTCCACCTGATGCTAGTGTCCCCACAAACACTAGCAGTGATGATGATAGTATGATTGAGGCACAGGCAGGGTTGTCAGGGGCTGAATCTGTGCCATTGGTTGCCATTTTACCTGTATTCCCCTCATCCTTGCACACAGTTCCCCTGCCTACACTTACCCCATCACCAGTGGCCATAAAGGAAGGACAGTTGGCGGGTGGTAGCATGGAACAGGGAAGTGTGGAGACTATGGAAGGTGTGCCTGCACACCATGATCCCAGTCAACTGAATGGTGATGTCCCATAAAGGCATGTGCCCAGTGCTGCTCATAGGAGGACCATTGACCAACATGCCCCTGTGAGACAAAGCACATCAGCTGGAGTCACCAGGTGCATGTTTCAGGCTGTAATGGAGGCACAGGCACGTGCTGAATGGCACAACAGAGAAGGTCTGAGGCTTCAGAGGGCTGCTGTCTGTTCATTAACTGACAACATCTAGGCACTTGCAAATGCAAACCATCATCTTGCAGATGTTTTGGATAGATGATTGGGTGACATGGTAGGAGTCCTTGACCGTGGCATGTCAATCCTCGAGCATGGAATGTCTGTGGTGGAACATCTGGTGGGAGTGAGGCATCGGGCATGTGGATGTAGGTCAGCTACATCACCTGTTGAAGGTCTACGTGAACATACTACTGCACATGTCCGCTTCCATAGTGGCAGTAGCAGAAGCAGTGCAGCTGGTGCTGTGCAGTCCACACCAGGACACAGCAGGCCACGTGCATGTGGTGCTGCACAGTTTCAACAGGGACATGATTCCAGTGGACATGTGTCATCAGACAGTACCCAATCTGGGCCTCTGCCTGGTAGTGCCCGTGCAACCCCTGGCAGGCGCAGATCACGTGGCCGTGGCCGGACACTGTGAACTGTGAAACCTGCCTTGTACAGTCTGCAGCTGTCAATAATATCCCTGTGTAGGCCAGCCACATGCCAGACGTGGGTGCATGCATACACACACACACCAGGAACAACTGTAGGGCACCTCAACACACACATGCATAACATCCACACACAACCAATGATATCACAGGCCCTAACACACACACATGATGTCATCCAATGGCGCAGCCTAGGCCTCTGGCAAACATTATCACCCTGTGCATATGATGATGCCTGTACTGCATCCCTGTCATCCACATCATCGGTGCAGGGACATGCTCATATGGTCCGATGCAAAGGGTGAACATGCTAGGTAGACAATTGTAGATTAATATTGTTGAGTAGTGTTGACAGGCAGCAGACATACCATGTATTACAGTTTTAGAATGCATTTTGTACATTTGACAGTATGTATCATGTGTTACAAGACTAACAGCATATTGATCTTGACATTCTGCCTTCCTCCTTCAGGTGTAGTTGCATGTGCCAGGGGATGTCGGTGTTTGTGGTTAGTGTCCCATATGTACATGTTGACTACCCATAGGTCAGTATGACAATACCTGCATGCACTTTGTAGCTCCCACATCACAGTTATATTCTCCCATGTTTCAATTATGTTTACTGTTCTAATGATCCAAGAGCATGATAGCTGTGTAGTAAGCTACTGTGTTCAGAGCCGTCACATCCATAGTGGGTGGCATCACAGGTATAGTTACCTGGAGCGGGGAGGAGGTAAAAGAGTGGTATGGCAGATGACAAGTGTAAAGGCCAGTGGAAATAGTGGCTTCTCATCGGGAAGCAGTGATACCCACTGCCATGACAGCATGCAAACACAGACACACCCACACACTCAGGGGTTCACAGACACAGTAACACACACTCTGAAACACACACACAGTTGCCGGTGTTCAGATGAGAACCCCTGCCTATGAGCATATTATCATTATAGTACTACACAATTACAAGACACACCACAGAAATTACACATGTACAGGTAGCCTGAATGGCCTAAGATTAAGGACATTGACAGGGATACTAAAGTGAAGTGAGTGTATGGGGAGGGGGGGGTCCATCAGTAGGCTATGTAAAAACAGGTCACACCCCAGGATGTACATGCTAACAGGTGGTTAGAATGCCCGTCTATGATTGATGATATCAATAGGGATGCTAGATTGCACTGAGTGGATGAGGGGAGGGGGCATTAACATTTCACTATGGTAAAGTACAGCCTCACTCCAGGGACCAGACAGCCATACACACTGACCACCATAGACACGGACACACACACACACACACACACACACACACACACACACACACACACACACACACACACACACACACACACACTGTGGCATTCACAAATATATACACCCATGTCACACACATACAGACACTTTACATATGTGAGGTTCAGCCACCTGCCTATGCCTTTCTTTATACACTTCACTCTTTACTGGTGTCAACAACAGTGTTCAGGAGAGTGAAAACATGTGGGATGTATTCCCAACCATACGTGACATATATGGACATACACTCACCCACATGTGCCAGTACTGTGAATCAAACACCTGCCTATCTCATGATAGGTATTACAGAAGTACAGCACTATCGCATTCGCTACAAAGCTTACTGACTCTTTCCTTTTCCAACTGTGCTTATATATGCACAATATATGCACTGGGGATGTATTACTGTTGCAGGTGTCATGAGGTTTGCCTTCAGTGTCACCCTTACTGCAGTCTTCATTGTCTGTCTTCCACTTCAATTAACAAAACCTGACCTTAGCAGTTACACAGGTTATTGTAGGAATGGTTGTAACACATCAGTGAGCTCTCCTCAGTAATCATTCACCTGCAAAGAAGCCCCACCACTTAGTAGTCATGTCCAAACATCTGTCCATACCTCATGTACGGCTTACTGTACTTAGATCATATCACCATATACAGTTGGCAATGTTGAGGCTGTATTGCAACAGCATGATGTACTAAGACAACCATCACCTTCAGACATCAGACACTGCACAGACATGGAATCTACACAAACATCAATACATGTACACATATGCAGTCTACATCAGTAAGTGCACTAGCAGGTCAAGAGGATACACTCCACACCTTCCCCACGCCATGTGTGAAACATGGCTGAGCATTACACCATAATAGATGTTGTATTCATGTACTGATAGGACACCACCACCTTCATCGAGTAGCCAAGTGTACATATATTACAACAGCACATATCAGCAAGACACACATAGCATTATTCTATGTCATGCTCCTGCAAACTGTTACTTGACAGTGCCATGGTGAAGCCAGGGCACTGTAATGGTCAACAGTGAGCACATCATATTTGCCACACACACCTCATGTTTACAGGAAGAGCGCCAGTAATGTGCTCTGTTAGAGCTAGGCAGTATACTCATTCAAGCATGTGCTAGGTCTGTGGCTTATAAACATCTCACCCCAGCATGTACTGGCTATTGTGGCACTAAGGCTAATGTCCAGACAGCACACAGCATGCATAGCTTGCAATTGTTGACATGGGGTATATGTAGGAGCTGTGGCCACACATGGCTGTACATGTCATGAACATATCACCTGTGACTACTCAGGAACATACAGAGCAGAGCTGGATTTCCCTGAGTCTGTCAATACAGGCCTTGTGTAGGTCCTATGAACCTGTTATTTGGGTATGTTTGTAGGCATTGCATTAGGTGGACATGTCTAATGACATACATGCCACATTGGGTGTTGTATGATATGATAGGTATCATGGGTGACCTGTAGAGAAGGAATATTACCTCTGGTAACATAGATATCAAACCTTATGTACTGTTAGCATGCTATCTGCCATGTGCATGTGTGTAATGACTGTAGCCACCTGTATGTAGAAAGGATAACGAAAGCTATGGTAATGTCATTTATGTTGTATGAGTGTGGGATGTACATATCCAGGGCAGGTACAGTTAGGTCATATCCAACCATGAGGGTGTTGTTTACTGGTGTACAGCAACAGTCGACTGTGTTAATGTTGACAACATTCGAAGGACTCTGGTATGTGTACAACTGAGCTGGTCACAAATAGTGGTTTACTGCATTGCATAACACATTATGCAGCTGTGTCTGTACATGGGTACTTTGCACAGTTGATGTAGGCCTAGGTACAGTCCACCAATCAAGGGTTATCTGGTGGTCTACCATACTATGTCATACCACATATGGATGTGTGTTGGTAGTCTGGGGACTAGGTGGTGAATGTATATGAGGATACAGCATAGAATGCAGCATTTTCCACTGTCACCTGTACCTGACTCATCTGTGACAAGTTAAGTCAGAGTAGTGGTCTTTACATGTGAGTAGCCTTTAAGAATATGTGGACACCACCACCTGGAATGGTCCATACCACTATTATGGCCCACATGTCTAGATCTGAGTTATATGGTGGTAGTGTAATTGTGCACTACAGAGCCTTCAGCCAGGTGTTCTTCACTGCACAGATGTCAGTATTCCCCATTGTAGGTTCTACATTGAGCAAATGGCTTACTAAAGCCACACATCTAGCACTGGATAGCATAAACATCCAATGCAATTATCTTGTAGGTGTCAGGGTGTTACTTCTGGGTGTAGGACATTTGCCTTGGAATGCTGCTATATGGGTAAATGCGACCTAGGTATTATCCACACACATGTGAAACATGGATGCATGTGCTCTGTGCTGAAGGCTTGTCATTCAGTTATGACAGCCCGGAATGACAGACACTGGACAACCTCATAATAACAACAGGACATTGCCTCATTGTTTTGGTCTAGCAGTTGCCACTCATACCAGGACATCACTGTGAGTGGCAGTAATGTGCTTGGTAGCAAATGCCTCATGTAAGGTGATGGACAGCAGCAGAAATTGTGTATATGACCAATGTGAGATATACTTAGGGTAGCATTCCTGCTAGTAATGACAACTACTAACACAGCCGGGATAGGTCATCTTGACACCTGCACCTCAGTACCATTACACAATGCAGCTCACAAATTATGCTTGCACATGCCACTGTTCCACATATAATGCCACTGTCCACAACCTGCTATCAATGTATGCCTTTCAGAGCAGCAAGGTGTGTGATACATGCTGTAGGTAGCATCTGCCTGTGTGTCCCAGGTAATCTATTGTCTGTCACGTCTACACATACATGAATCTGTATGCGTAACATATATATGTCAGTACTTCATGTACATGTATGCATGTGTATCACACAGCACAGACAAAGATATATAATTTATGGGCTGCATACAGGTATCAGGTAGCAAACCAGTATGATATGCATATATACTGACAAGTAAAATGTACATAGCTGTAAACCTATGTGTTTACAATAGGAGCCCATTACAATGTGTTCTGTACATGTAAGTGTATGAGCATGCACACTGTGGCCTTCTGTGGTTAGAATCGGAGTGC
>NC_056730.1:167435264-167607764 GCF_019279795.1 Protopterus annectens | reverse complement strand
TACCAGAGTTACAGGAAACACAATCACGATTAATCCAGGTTAATGAGGGTGATACTGATAGTTTCGTTTCCAACACGAATATGCCCTCTATACCTCTTGTTATTACCAAGGACATTTCCGAACCGACATTGTCAACCTCCACGGGGGATGGAATGCCCATCATCAAAAACTTTGAAGGGTTCAAGGTTTTCAATTACACAGATTTAGTTATTGAGGATGAACTATGTTCCCTTTTGAGTAAAGGCATGAAATTTGTACCCTCACACAAATTCAGCATAGTTGATCACATTAAAGAGATCAAATTATTCAGCAGGAGGCTGAATTTGGCATTTTTATTTGATGACCATAGGGAAGGTAGTGGTACCTATGAACCTGTAGAATTGAAGAGAAAAAGCACATTTGTTCCGAGTGGCAACATACAGGTTAATGTATTTGATAAAATGGTATGTAAGGACATCTATTACTTGAAAAAAAGATATCATTAGAGAGCAAAGAAATAACAAAGAGTCCCTGGGGGATAATATTACTAAGCAAGAAAGAGCTGTGTTGAATGAGATCAGGTGCAACCGAGATGTGAGAATTATGAAGCCTGACAAAGGCGGGGGGGGCAGTCATTTATTCCAGTTTAGCTTACAAAGCAGAGATATATCATCTTTTACATCAATCAGGAAATTATGAAATGGTATCCATCAACCAGATTAACATAGGCTTCAGCAGAATTGACTTGACCTTGGAAGAGTATTTAATTGACCATCGCATTACTGAGGACATATATAAGTTTTTGAAAGTGGACCACCCGGTGATGGCTCGTATAGTAGGGATACCAAAAATACACAAATCCCTTACTAAGCCACCCTTCAGACCTATCATTTCGGGTTCCAGTTCCAAGACTTACAACCTTGGAGTTGCCATCGACAGATGGACTAAACACGTCTCTCAAAATGTTCCTTTCATCATTAAGGACTCATGGGACTTTTTGTCCAAGCTTACCCCTGAGATTTGGACTGAAGATTGTATATTACTTACCATTGATGTATGCGATTTATTTTCGAGCATACCCAAGGATGAAGGGCTAGAAAGGTTTGGGAACAGTTTAAGGAATTTCTCGAACATGTCGTGGGACAAAATCAACTTAATCATTGACATGATGGGTTTGGTTTTGGACCACAACTATCTTTCTTTCGAAGGAGAATTCTTCAGGCAAAATAAGGGGGTTGCTATGGGGGCTTCATGTGCCCCCATTTTCACCAATTTGGTCATGTCCGATTGGGAAAATGAATTTATTACCACCTGTCAATTCTCGTCGTTCATCTCCTTTTATGTGAGATTTTTGGACGATATTTTTATTATGTGGAATGGTCCCAAGGAGAAAATCACAGATTTTATTGAATATATCAATGGTACCACTCAATTTCTTAGGTTTACTCACAATATTAGTAATCTAGGTATAGCCTATCTAGATGTTTTTATTGGGTTAACTGACAGGGGATTCACCTCCAAGGTACATCGTAAAAGCACATTTTCTAATGATTATCTGTTTTATGGCAGTGAGCACCCACCTCATATTTTCAAAAATATTATTAAGGGACAAGGAATTAGATGTGCTCAGATGTCATCTACTAGAGAATTTATGGAAGCAGAAATGGACCTCTTAACACAATTGTTTGGAAAAAGAGGGTACCCCATTGGCATGATCAATCACACGATTGAATATGTGAAATCTCAATGGGGGCTTAAATATAAACCTTTATTGGGCCATAAGAAGGAAATTATGGAGTCAACTTTCCCTCCGAATAGGTATACAGGTAGAGTATGTGTTCTAACATACACCCCATATAGTGTACGAATTCAGGATATTCTTAATAAATATTGGGACATTATTACTGTTGTTGATTCCAACAAGAAGATTGTAGGAGAAAAACCTAGAATTGTTTATAAGACGGGTCCCAATATCAAAAGGTTATTGGAAAGTATAAAGCCACAGAAGGGGGTTAATAAGAAAGGTAAGATTTTTACTAGTAAATGTGGACGATGCAACCAATGTAAGTTTATCAACACCAGTAGTAAAATAGTATTAGGTGATATCAACCATACTTTGATAAAAAGTATAGGTGGCAATTGTTGTACAAAGCATATTGTTTACTTAGCTCTATGTAAAATTTGCTCGGCCTATTACATAGGCAAAACAGAAAGGGAGCTTAAGAAGCGTGTGTACGAACATTATTACAAAATTCAAAAGAAGGACTGTAAAAACGCACTATATAGGCACATTAAAGAATTCGGAGAAGAACATATATTTTTATTTTTCATTATAGATGAGGAAAAAGAACTACCGTTTGGGGGTGATTGGAAGACTAGATTAGCCTGCAAAGAGAGCAAATGGCAGATCCTCACTGATTCTACTAGAAGTCCAGGTATTAATGATTTCATTAGTATTAAACCTTTTTTGATCCTGGACTCTTAGTATGTTTAATTAATTAATTAGTGTTGTTTATACACAGTTAGCATAGACTTCATAGTAGGTCTGGGATAAAGTATATATATATTTTTTAAACTATATATTAAATATATTCTAATTTTTTTATTAATGTTACATATATAATTCATTATAATTCATTTGTAGGTCAAAGGGATTATACTAGTATGTTATATATGTGTTGGTGGTTTTAATGTTTGTCTCTTTAAGGAATGATCAAAATGTTGGCGCCAAATGTTTTTTAAAATGAATGACAATGAAGGAATACACTAGTTCTGAGGATGTCTGCGTTGGTGCAGATGAAAGCGCTAAACTAGTGTCATTCGCTGTTGGGTGTTATGTTTTAAACAAAAGCATACGTTTTTACTTTTGGCCGAGTGGTATTTTATCATCAGATACGAGTGGTGATTTTGGCAACGTTCTGTGGATTTGTGTACATCTGTGGATTACCACTGTGCGGTTTGGAGTCATTTTACACGGAAGGCAGTCCGCTATTTTGTTACGTTACATTCCTGGCTTTTCTAGCGTTACATCTTGACTCCATCTACGTTTTGTGTATATATATCACCAGTCGGAGGTAGCTGTTCAAGCTACGCTTCTTTCGTTTGCTCCGTTGTTGCTGGTTGTCTTTTTGATCGTGTACTGTGATTTTTTACATAATTGTAGAAAATGTGCCTTCACTATGTTCCCCACTGGATGCCTGCAACATATGTGGTGCCATTAAATGTGATCCACAGAAGCCATACAATGCCTTACACACATGCCCTGTATGGATTGATGCCACTGACACCAGCGAATACCTGTATCATGGTATCAATGCAGGTGCAGGGTCAACCTGCTGTCTATAAGAAGGTCCTGTCACACTAGGCCAGTGCTGACATATCTGAGGATAAAAGTCTGTGTACACAACATGTGCCAGCCAAACCAGGTACACTTGTACATGTCACATTATTGTGGGACGTGCACATCCCAGGCAATGTCCATGTCAAGGACTATCAAACACAGACATGGCATGCATTGCAAAGCAAAGGCCATACACAATGGTAACCAGGATGTCAGGACAGTTCATACAATATCCATCTGCGTGGGACATTGCAGACACTACACTCCTGTACCCCCCTTCTGAGCTGGGAATTTCTGGTTAAAGGTTTATAGTGCCTGAATATTTGAACTGTATCTTACTGAAATTGGTACACCTTGTTTGCTGTAGCATAGACTAGATCCAGGCCTGCTGAATCTAGCTTTGTTTATATGCTTGTTGTTTGTTTGCTTGTTATTTCCCTGGAACGCTAATTCCACCTAATACGCGGCTTCTCAGCGCTTCTGTGGATCACTAGTGATATCTGCATTGCTTACTGTACTTATTCCCTTGTTTCACTTGAAAGAAAGTTACTGTTTGTCATTTTTGCATTTAAGTTACCTGTAAAACATTGCACTTAAGTTACCTGGCACTTGCTCACTAAAGCAATTATATAAGTCAGCACTAAAAATTAAAAGCGCTACACCCTCACTCCCCACTGGCCCTTGTTTTCAATTATTAAGGAATTCCCAATATTATTCTAGCATGTCCAAAGGTCAGTTGTCAATCTCCTCTCCGGTCCAGATGGTGAATCTGGGAATCTCGAGGCAATGTTACAACTGCCTCATGTACACAGACAACCCTCTCCTCCTCCCAACAAATTCCAACACATGTGAGAGATGCAACCATATAGCCAAACTGGAGGCTAAGCTCTCTCAACTCAGTACTGGCATAACCAGTCAGGAGGAGAAGGAAACCACACTCACTACAATTCCAGTCTCACATAGACCTACCACGACAGCAAACCAAACACATAATCACACAAAAACATACTCAGAGGCTCTAAGTAAAGATCTGCCTAAGCAGCAGAGACCTCCAAAGCAGACACCCAAGCAACCGCTACCACAAAACAAAACACGTGCAACACATATCTCACAAAGCCAGTGTGCCAAACAGTCACAGCCCTTAAGACTAAACAACACACCTGATACACTTGTAATAGGTGACTCTATTGTCAGGCACACTGACGTCCCACTCACCAGGCTGAACAAGGAGAGGGCCACGGTGAGCAGCCTGTCGAAGGCTAGGATTTGCCACATAACACAAGCGCTCAGGTCACTCCAAGGCAAGTACAAATATGACTCAGTCATTGTCCATGCTGGTGTGAATGATCTGAGACGTACCTCCCTGGACTACATGAAAAGAGACATAAAGAAGCTCTCTGAGCATGTAGCCCAGGCCGGTATGACCCTGACCTTGAGTAGCATCTTACCCTCACCAAGAATGATGCCACAATATGAAGACAAGATGACCAATTTCAACAATTGGCTTAAGTACTGGTGTCATTCAAAGGGGATCCAATGCCTGTCAGCTTGGGATGATATGCTCGACAAGCCACGATGCTTCGCTAGGGACGGCTTTCACCTGTCACCCCTGGGCTTTTGGATATTGGCAAAGACTCTTGCTACTCCCATAGTGCCTTTTTTAGGCAAGGCTCAAAAGACAAACCCACCTCCATAAGTATCACAAAGGATAAGAAACTAAGAGTAATGCTACTCAACGCCAGAAGTCTAAACCTCAAGATGCATGCACTCGAAACTCTCTTTAGCATGGAGAACATCGATATCTGTGCAGTAACAGAAACCTGGTTTAGTGCTCCCGAGAGCACCCCAGCACTACCAGGTTATACCTCATACCATGTTTTTCGGCCCCAAAACTTGGACCGAATCACAAAAGGAGGGGAAGTATCGATATTCATCAAAGATACCCACACCTCCAGGTTGGTGGCAAAGCACGAAGCATCACTGACTATCCATGTGCAACTAACAGTGGGTAAAACTGCCTTCCAGTTTATAGCCTGCTACAGACCACCCTCCTAAACCCAGGAACCCCACTCGGCCTTCCTGAGAACACTGGAAAATATGAAGGTCTCTCCAAACACCATTATATTGGGTGACTTCAACTACCCAAACATAGACTGGGAGCATTACTCTAGCTCCAACACCCTAGCCCAAAGGTTCCTAGAATTTATAAACTCAAATGCTATGGAACAACTTGTTACCACTCCCACAAGAGGGGAAAACATACTGGACCTGATCATCACCAACATGGGGACTCTGTGCTCTGGACCAGAAGTGTATCCCTCACTGGTAAGATCAGACCATAAACTAATCTCACTGGATATTCACATCCCGACCCCACCCCCTGCCCAGAAAACCACAGTGAAAAACTTCTCTAAAGCAAATTTCACACTCCTCAAAACCGAGGTGGAATCCTTCAAAGCCCCCGGGCCTGTGGAAAATACGGCCCAGACCGCAGAATCCTTTATAAATGCATTCTATGAACACCTTCAGGAATGCATGGATCATGCGATCCCAAATAAAACCAAGACACAATCCTCCAAAGGCAGACATCCTGTCTGGTGGAGCCCAGCCATAAACAAACTATACAATAGAAGGAGGAAGCTACTAAATGATAGAGCAAAATCCCAAAAAGGGAAGGCATCACTGATCAGTATTAGCAAAAAACTACGGGCACTCATAAAATTGTCTAAGGCCAGCTTCGAGAGAAAAATTGCACAGGACACTAAGGATAATCACAAGGCTTTCTTTAGTTATGTTAGGAACCTGGGTGGTAATTCCCAAATATGCTCAGAATTAGTCCAAAATGACAAAAAATACACTGAGCCCACAGACATTGCCAACATCCTAGCTGACAGGTTCAGCACAAACACCACCCCCTCCCCACCAAAAGGGCAAATATCTATCCCAGCAGAGTGCTGCCCCCCCTGACATCTCAGATGCTCAGGTAAGAGCCGCCCTCTCCAAAGCAAAAAACACAGCATCAATGGGACCAGACGGTGTCCCGGGCTGTGTCCTACATGAACTCCAAGAAGAGCTAAACCCAAACATAAAACTACTGTTCAATCTCAGCCTTACTACAGGATATGTGCCCAACGAGTGGCGTACAGCAACAGTGGTCCCTCTCCATAAAGGTGGTGCCTCAATGGATCCTGGAAACTATTGCCCCATAAGCCTGACTAGCTTGGTCTGCAAAGCTATGGAAAGGATCATCATGGACCTCATAAATAAAGATATTGGGGACCTACAGACACTGGATCCTACCCAGTTCGGCTTTGTTAAGGGCAGATCCTGCCTCTTAAACCTGGTTGATTTCTTTGACACAGTCACCAATGCCATTGACGAGGGGAAGGTGGTCCACACACAGCCTACCTGGACCTCGCAAAAGCATTCAATACAATACCCTACTCGGACATTATAGATAAGCTCACCAGCTTAAATATAAACACCTATGTCACTAGATGGATTGCAAACTGGCTCAAGGACAGAACCCACATGGTTAGAATTGCTGGAGCCATGTCAAACTCCAAACCAGTTACAAGTGGTGTCCCACAAGGCTCAGTCCTGGGACCTCTCTTGTTTGGTATATATTTCTCGGAGGTACAGGCCAACATGGAAGGACTGTGGCTGACCAAGTTCGCAGATGACTGCAAACTGGGTGCCATAATCGACTCTCCAGCCGACACAAGCATCCTCCAAAAGGGCCTCATAGAAACAGACAGCTGGTGCCAGAGCCATGGCCTCAAGCTAAATGCCAAAAAGTGTATAGTCATCCCCTTTGGCAAAAACAAAGTGCCCACAAATTACCACATAGGTGGTAATCCATTAAGTACAGAAGAAGTAATTAGGGACCTGGGGACCCAAATTGATAGCAATCTCTCATTTGACAACCATGTGGCCAAAGTGGTTAGAAAAACATTTTATATAGCCCACCTAATCATGAAGGGATTCACATCTAGATCAGGGGAGGTCATCGTGCCTCTTTACTCATCCCTCATCAGGCCCATAATTGAGTACAATGCCCCTTTTGGGATGTACCTTACCAGACACCTGCAGCAACTGGAAAGATCTCAAAAGTACCTCACCAAGAGGATCAAAGGGCTCAAACAGATGCCATATGCTGCCCGGTTAAAGAAACTCCAGCTCTACTCAGTGGCATACTGCCTGTTCAGAGGCGATCTGTGCCTGACGTATAAAGCCATGTCCAACCCGGAATTAATGGACATGCTGCACCTCAGAAAATCCAAATCCCATTGAGCTATGTGCTTGAGAGACTTGAACCTCATCACTGAAATAAATAGGACATGCTGGAGGGACAGATTCATAAACCAGAGGCTCCCTTCACTCTGAAATAAAATCCCAGTCCAGTTTAGGCAGAGTCCCTCATTGACTCTCTTCAAGAGGAATCTTGAAGAGTGGATGAGAGATTGTAGGTTTACCCCGGGTATCACTTCTGTGTCACTGTTAGACAGAGGCACAGTATACTAACCTCAAAAAAGGGCACAGCAAAATAAATTTAAAATGGGTGGCGAAAGCCAAACACATTCTGGCTAGGCTTATAAATGCCCTAGGGCAGATAGCCTAGTATGAACCTATGAACCTATGTACCACACTGCACACCATTGTCAGGTGGCATGATGCCAAGGATTACCCCTCACCCAGCCTTGTACAGCCATCTTGCACAGCCAACCACTATACACCCATGAAGCAATGCACACATGCATGTCAGTACTGGCACCTTGTGTCTGCGTGTGGGGTATGATGCTCCCAACCACAGTAACAACCAGTATAACTCCCATTGGTATACCGACTGATGTCAGACACGTTCACATGTCCTAGCCCATAGAACCTCTGGATATCCCCTGTGGTGCATGTAATACCGGTGCATTACTGCAGTGTGGCAAACTAAGTAGTTAGGAAGTGTATTTGTGGGCCTGGCAAAGTGTATCAATGTGAGTCCATTAGAGAGTGTGGTTGTGTTGACAATGACATCCATCCATGTGGAGAGCCATGTGTGCTACACCTAATGTATGTCTACTATATCTCTGTTGCAGATGTCGCTCACCAGCACACATATATCTTCTTTTTTTTCTCATATTTTTTTATTGATTTTCAAGAGTATAATTACAATTTTTAACAAGAAAAAACAACGTAATATCAAATTTTTACAAAAACTATATACAAAGTCCAAAATATATACCAAATCTTCAATAACATTACATTTTGTCTAATAGTTTTTTAAGCTTTATCCAGGCAATTTGTTTATGAGTCATGTTTGAGGAGTGTAACATAGCTGTTTGTAATTCCCTACTACAAATAATCTTAGTAAAATATATAAATTCCTTAAATGAGAGGTTATTTTTACATTTCCAATTTCTAGTAATAGTTTTTCTTGCTATAGCAAGTAGAGTCCAAAGGAGGTTCATTTGATTCAGTGGAACATACCTTGGCATTGGTGCATTAAAAAGTATCATAGAATCAGAGATCTCGCATCTGTCTGACCACAAAGCTTTAATAAAATGTTTAAACTCCATCCAAAATGTGGTTATTGTTCTGTATTCTAAAAACATATGTGCCCAGTCGGCATCTATTAGCTCCTCGCATCTCCAACATCTATTAAAATCTTTCTTGCTTATTCTAGAGGCTTTTTTTGGTGTAATAAAACTTCTATGAATGAATTTCCATGTAAAAATTTTCCAATATGTGGAAGAAGAGGTATGGTAAACAGATCTGAGAATTAAAGTTTTATCATTTATATGTATCTGGGAGTTGTTGAAATTGTTGATATATTTCCATAAATTGTCTTCTAATATTATTATATCTGATCTAAGAATGTTGTAAAATCTTGACAATGAGATACCATTATTATAGCCTATATTGGTGAAGTTAAAGAGGATGGATAATTTTTTGGGGAGGTCTGTTAGAGCAGGAAAATGATGTCTTTTAAATTCCGTTAAAATAAATTCTCTGAAGATTTGAATATTTAACCAGTTATTTTGGTAGATATTATACCTGGCTAAAAGGTAGGTAGTATCATGAATATTATTAGTTCCTAAAAACTGATGCCAGAATAATAACCCATTTTTCTTCCATAGTTTTTATTTTCATCATGTTAAAGGAATCAAAGCATCTCTTGGTTAAGATTATTGGAAACATTAGAATGGACAAATTGTTGTTCAAAAGGTTCTTATTCATTACTTTTTTAAAATTTTGCAAGATATATTTAATTATAGGAATAAGATGTGATTTTTCCTGCTCATTGTTGAAGAATTCTTTAATAACTATAAATAGCTTAATATTTTCAGAGCAATATATGTATTTGAAAAACTTGTCAAAATTACTTAATAGTATTGTTTTGTGTAATTTTTTTTCCATTTTGAATGGTATTTTGGACTTAACCACAGACTTGTTATATTAAGAATAATGGCATCCGCATAAAGCTCAAAATTTGGAAAAGCAATCCCTCCTTAAATCCAGTTTTTATAGTGCCAATCATATTTAATCCTTGTTTTTTGAGGATACCATAGAAATTTAATTAATATAGTGTTTATGTGTTTAAGTTGTTTTCTAGAAGGACGAGCCAATAATGTTTGAAAGATAAAAAAGAATTTTTGGTAATAGAATAATTTTTATCAGAGATAATCTTTCTTCTATAGTAAAAAACATTTTCTTCCATCTATTAATGTATTCTGTGATTTTATTTAATGAAATTTTATAATTTATATTTATAGTGTCCTTCCATTTAGACAGAATATGAACCCTTAGATATTTCAATTTATCATTGGTCCAGTTAAAGTTATTGTAATTAGATAGAGTGTTATTCAATTTTTTATTGATTAGAATAGTTTCTATTTTGTTTTGGTTAAATCTAAGGTTTGAGATTTCCTCAAAGAGTTTTAATGATCTGATAATGTGATCAATAGATGAATCAATATTTCCAATAGTTAATAAGATATCATCTGCAAAGAGTAACATTTTAGAAGAATAGTTCTCATTAACATCAAAACTTTTTATGTTTATATTGTTTCTTATAAAATTAGCAAATGGTTCTATTGCTAATGCAAATAGTAGTGGGGATAAAGGGCAACCTTGTCTAGTGCCTTTTAGAATTTGAAGTGGGCCAGATAAAAAAGCGCCGATTTTAATATACGCTATAGAACCTTCATATAATTTTATTAACAAGTTTAAGATTTCTGAAGATAAATTATGTTCTTTTAATACCATAAATAAGTATGTCCAGTTAATAGAATCAAATGTTTTATCTAGATCTAGACTGCTGAGTGATAATTCTTTTTTTTTTTATTTGCAAAATCTATTAAAGTTAAAAGTCTAATAGTATTATCCTGAACTTTTCTGTTCAGTATAAAACCTGTTTGATTGTTGTTTATTAAAGTCGGCATCATTTGATTTAATCTGTTTGCTAAAATAGACGTAAATATTTTACAATCTATATTTAATAGGGAAATAGGACGATATGATGAAACAAATTTGGAGTCCTTATCTTGCTTTAGAATGGGAGAAATTAGCGAATATTTCCAAGAAGGACAAAGTTTGTCACTTATTCGAACTTCCTCAAGTGCTTTCATTAATATCTTCAAAGCGGAATCAGGGACAATTTTATATAATTCACCTATTATGCCATCAAGACCAGGGGCTTTATTATTTTTAAGATTTTGTATTCTTTCTTTAACTTCTATTAATGATATTGATTTAAGTAATCTATTATTTTGTTCTTTAGAAAGTTTATTATTTATATGTTTTTTTAGAAATTCTATTTTTGAACTATTATTAGTAAAGTTTAAGTTTGCTTTATTTATTGTTTCATGATATGAACGAAAAATCTCTAAAATATCTTTTAGATCTGAAGAAGGTTTTGAATTGTGTTTAGATGTGTCTAATATTTCAATTATGTGTTTACTCTTGTGAAAACTTTTCGTTTTGGCTGCTAATCTATGCATATGTTTTGGATTAGATGAATAAGAGTGTAATTTTAACCTCTCTAAATTAATTGCTACTTTATGACTAAGAATTTCTAAATATTCGAGATTTAGTTGTTTTAATTCCAGATTCAAGCCCAATTCTTTGGGGTGTAAGTTCTTTTTTAAAGTGTCAATTTTCAATTGTAGATTTAATAATTCTTTGTCCCATTCTTTGCTTTTGTGTAAATACCAGGTTTTTATTTTCCCATATATATAAGATTTTAAAGAGTCCCAAATAAACACTTGATTTGTGTTATTATTATTATTAAGTTCAATATAATAGTTTACTTCCTTTATAAACCATTCTTTGAATCCTTTTATCTTAATAATATAGGCTGGTAGTCTCTGCCAATGAATAAGATCGTTTGGTTTAATTTTAATTTTAAATAGTATGGCATTGTGGTCTGACAGAGGGCATGATGTAATCACTACATCTTGAGTCTTAGATAATAGGCTGTCAGATATAAACACTTTATCAATAGTCGTATGTGTACCCTATCTATAAGAAAAGTGAGTACAATTGAGAGACCTCTGCTCTTTGATCATGTATATGTCTTTTAGGTTATATAATGAGACAAAATCTATCAATTTTTTGGCTGATGCAGGTATCTTAATATTGCTAACATTAGTGGTATCTTTAGATGATAGAATACAATTAAAATCACCTGCCAAAATGATATCTCCTTTAGAATTTGCTGTTATTATTTCCAAATATTCGTTTGCAGATTTAGCACCAATACCAGGTAGCCAGTACATATTTGCTAAAGTAAAATATTTCTTATTCAATTCCAATACTACTAGACACAACATACCATTTTTATCAGAGAAACTGTTAATTATTTTAGGTATTCGCAATGTATTTTTCTACAAAATCATGGTTCCTCTTCTCTTTGTTTGGAAATGAGATTCAGCTAGAATGCTATAACCTTTAAAAGCCATTTTTTCTAGATCTTTCTGAATAATGTGCGTTTCTTGCAAAAATATAATGTCAGCTTTATTAGATGCTAGGTATTTGAGTAACCTTCCTCTTTTAGTAGGGTTATTAAGACCAGTTGCATTCAGAGACAGACATTTAAACCAAGACATTGATTACTTTAAGCTTTTGATGGATAAATACTATTCTGGACTTAATTAACAAGTAATGTTCAGAGAAGATGAAAATATAACTATATACAAAACTAACCATGGAACATCTAGTTCCTGGATTGATGAAGAAGTCATCAATACCACCCTCTATCATCCTTAGTGCTCAAGACTATCGTTCTCTAATGCTACTACCTCATATTTTATTGAATCAACAAACTACAACCTATTAATTCTCCAGGATGAATAGGTATTACTATGTAGGAGATATCGTGGAAAAACATCAATTACCATGAATAATGTAATTTTCAAAATTTTTAAGAACAGTGTCTTTAAACTTGTATCATGACATAGTATATCATATTCATTTATGTCTATTCTATACTAATACAGATCTTAATCTAATATACTACATTAGATCAAAACCTACTTATCTAGGAATTCAGTAAAGAAGTTTATGTATAAAAATAAGAACATTTATCATGTAACAAAACATTCCTGTATGAACTTGTCTGTGAAATCACAACAGATAGAATCAGCATATTAATATATAGCCTATAGGCTTATTTTCCTTTTATATAAGATATAAAATCACCAGTTTTTCCTTCCCCTAAAAAAAAAACATATCTGATTAACCTTAAATAATTTCTTAAGGTATTAAAGATAATTTAAAATAAAGATGTACTAATGAGAATTTTTTACATGAGAAGATAATATTTTAGTTGCACAAATATCTATGCAGGTATATAGATCTGTGTAATCATCAAAAACATTAGCTTTTCTTTCCAAAGATGTGAGTCTAAAGAAACTATGTAATGTAGCTTGATTTTGATAAAAATATCATATAATGAAGTCACAGCTTTCAACCTTCGAGGATACTTGAGTTTTAGATGTTATAGTAATAATGTGTTCCCTTAAGTTGTCATTTTTAACAAAATACATTAACACATTTTACCAATATTTTTTCAGTTAGAGTGGCAGTGGTTAACATGCAATATATCTTTTGCTAGAAAATGTATTCTACAGACAGTAAAACATTCAATATTTTATGAATATTAGTGAAAATGTCAGATTGTAGTATGCACTTATGTAGCTGGAGGTGGATTAAGTAGATCACAATTTCACCATTCACTATAAATCCAACATAATGTAAAGTATTAATTAGAAAAGCAGTTAAAAAGTAAAGGCTACCTTTGGAAATAACAACTGTCCTCATGTCCTGATGAAAGTAATAACTATAAGTCAAGAGTAACCATCCCTACTTTGCACTGCCCCCCCTAACAGTCTTCTACTACTATCACTGACTAGTGAGGCAAAAGCATCACTTCAGTAACAACTAAGATCATTCTCTAAGCAGAACTGTCTCCTTTTCTTTGGAACCAAAATTTTTCCTGCCCCAATATATTATTTCACCCTTTTATAACAGAATTATTATTTATTGTAATGGTCTGTCTGCAGCTTTGGCTTCCCCAATCCAGCAGTATTGCCATCAACCAACAACTCATATAATCAATAAGATTGGGGACGAAGATATCAAGATGAAAGCACAGAAAATACATAGCTGTCCCAAAATATACTTTAAAAATAATAAGAACACATTAACCCCCAATAAATAATGTATTTTAGTGACTTTATAACCATTGCATATGCCGCTTTCTGCTCTGCTAACCAAAAAGGATCAGATGACCTAGTCTATGTTTTCACTGTATCTGTTAGCTACAACTGCCAACTAATGATCAAGTGTAAACTACTTTGTAAAACATGTCATCAGAAAACGTATTATGAAGGGAACAACATAGGCATCAACATTGGTTTAGTAAAAAGGACCTTTATATATGTCTATGTTTTTTATATATTTTTCTTTGTCGCTCTTGGTATGTGATAAAGCATTCAGTTGTTCCGTTTTCTTTTTTTTTCATGTGAAGATTTCTGGTAACGTGAATACGTAACCAAAGTTCATATGACAAAAGAGACTTCGAGAGAGTACATGCATAAGTCTCTTGTATTACAAAGAAGATCTGACCAAGAAGTCTCGAGGCAACAGCCTTCTTTTTCCTTTTTTTTCCCCTTCCTTCTCCTTTAACATTTGAATTTTGGCTGTTAAAAGCTCGCACTAGGGAATCTGCAGCAAGCTATGATAACTGTTCACGAAATACTCGTGATGTGCATTTTGTGAGAGAAAAGAAAAACAGAATATGTTACTCAAAAAGCATGTATATGAAGTACAAAAAAAAAAAAAACTTTGCCCCATTTTATATAAATATAAAATTCTCTGTAACTATCAATTTTACTGGCCAATGTATCTGATATCAAGCATACAAACCCTCCTGTCCCTGCAACACACACTCCACCAGCTTTCATCAGAAAATACATCTCCTTTTCCCTCTCCGTCAGCAGATGGACCCACAAACCACATTTAGTAAAGACACAAACCTCTCAAGTGTATGAGAATGCATTTTTACATGTCATGACGGATTCTTAGAAAGAAAACAATCTTCTCTTATTATGATAAAGAACAATTTCCAATACCTTTTAAACTATTTAGTACAAGTCACATTAAGTTATATCTGTTAGCTCTAAAAGGACCCAAGCATAACATGACATTTAACAGGAGAGAAAGCCCGCTGATGCAAAAAGGGGCTACACTTTCATTTAATTGCACTGAGATGGGAAGCCTTCATTTCACTTATCGGAGCGATCTATATCATCATAATCTAATACACATACAGTATCCGGTATTAAGGGGGTTCTTGTTTTAACCAATATTTCTATGGTATTGCTACAATGCCCCTATGTAGTTGTCAACTAATAATACACTCTGTCAAGGGAAGATTTAGAATTTTAACATCTATGTTTAACATTCTAGCATATTTGTATTAAAGGCTTTTAAACAGCAAATAAATTTAAAAATAAATAAATAAATACGCATACTTAATAAATATTAAATTATTTTTACCTTAACATGTATGTTTTTCCCCAATGTAGGTGATTTGTAGCACGAAAATGTTGGGATTTGAAGGGATTGTGGAAGAGCTTCATTTGTATTATTTACCCTTAAGCTTCTTGCTTGTTTTATCATTCGATAACATTTTTCCATTTGTTGCCTGCCTTTTTAAACTAGGTAATGAGATGTCCATATCTTCAATGTTTTCCAAAATCTTATTCTTTTTCACATATTCAGAGGCTTCATCAAGGTTATTAAATATTTTTATTCCTTCAGATAGATGTATTTTAATTCTGGCAGGAAAAATGATTTGTGCTTTAATTTCAGCTTTCTTCAGATTTTTAATGAGAGGAATGCAGGCTTTTCTTTTAGTTATTATAGTAGAGGTATAGTCATTGTCAAATCTTATGTTAAGGCCATTCATTTGTATAGGATTACCTGCCCACGCTGTTCTCAGGATTAAGTCCTTGTCTTGAGATGATAAAAATTTTACAATAATGGATCTTGAAGCATTTGGATTTTTTGACACAGACATATTTGACAATGACCTGTGAGCTCTCTCTATCCCAAAAGAGAGAGATTCAGGTAGGTTTAGTGTCTTAGGCAACCAGTCATTCAAGAACTGTATTGTGTTATTTCCTTCCATTTTTCAGGTATGCCGTATATTCTAATATTATTTCTTCGTGACCCTGATTCTAGGTCCTCCACTTTATCTGTGTTTTGTTTTAGTAAAAAGTCAATCTGGCTATCATTTTCATGCTGTCTTCTGTCTATTTCATTAAGAGATTCTTCAATTTCTGTTATCTGGTCTGTGTGTCTTGTAATTATCTCCTTGAATTCTTCAATCTGCTTTCTATTTTCTTTCTTCATGTTTTCAATGATTTTTTTCTAAATTGTCCATTTTCATGGAAAGATCTTGAATACTGGATATTATTGTTTGTAATTCTTTCTTCATGGAAGTTTCCTGGAGAAAGGCTTTTGAATGACTCATGGCTGAGAGAGTCTGTTATATTCAGCTGCTGTACTTCTGACAGGATGTAATTCACTTTCTATTCACCAAAATTGAAATATTTGTAAAATAAATAATCCACTGTATCTAAATATATAGGTGAAAGAAAACTTAGATGTTTTTAAAATAATATTAAGAAAATTTCCTGTCAGAGAAATTTCTGTTAAGTAGAGCATCAAAAAAGTGCTGTTATCTCTCTGACATCTTGGCCACGCCCCCACACATATATCTTCTTACAGCACACCAACATGTCAGCTTTGTTGCACATGGAGTAACTGCATGCACTTGTAATAGTAATGACTAATCAGTCAGGGGTTTGAACCCCTGTACTGGTAGGTGTGTGACAGACAATGCTTAGGTTTTAGTCTCCAAGCCCTTCTCTGAGGTACTTTACCTCTGTCTGTCCCTCCCACACACTCTCTGGTGGATGTGGAGTTAAACACCTGCTCAGCAGCAGCTTGTGTTTTGTAAGTGATGGTCATGATCAGGTAATGGCCTCTTCACCTATTGCAGTCCTCCTCTAGCTGATTGCATGTGGAACAGCTGTGATGATGTTCCCATAGCCAATCACATGGAAACACAGTACAATATCTAGGAACATCATGTTGGTGTTTGTCCATGACAGTCGCTGTGAGTGGTACCTGGATATGATGTTTGGTGAACGGCATTACAGATGATATCTGGATGTTCCTCAAACAACATACACAGTGGAAAATAGCCTAAAGACAGGAGGGTGATGTGCCAGACGTGACTACAGCATGTAAGTGTAGCTGTGCTTCATTGAGACTACTGCCAGTTTAACAAGTTGTGTGTGGCAATGGCTATTCTGCATGTTTTAAAACTGACAAGACAGTGCTCTGTTTGTGAGGGAACACCCATCTGTAGGGTCATCTGTGGACTGGTCAGTGTGTGGAACCATCTGTTTCCTGTGTTACTCACTGATCACACATCTGTGAACTGCAGGAGCGTAGTGTTAGGATTGCAGTCAGTACATGGTGATAGTGATGAGAGTTACTGCCATCGCATCCCTGATTGGATATATGTCACATAAAGCAGTGGTATGACAGTCACTGTCTGGGGATCTCAGTGACATGCCAATAATGGGCCACTGTTCATAGCTGCAGTCACAAGTCTTCTACACTTTGTACAGATGTCATGCAGTACATATGCATGCTTGTGCTCCCTCTGCAAATGTATACCATCTGTTGTGTTGGGTTGATAGTCATATCTATGCATGCTGTTATAAGTAATCCTGAATGCTGTTGATTATTACTAAGCCATATCTGTGTTAAAACTGCAACACCATAGGCTGTATGGGTTTAGATGTCCCGGCAGAACCTCCTGTCCCACTTCAGATGGCCATGGCACCAGCACATCTGGGGCCCAGCCTTGGACCTCCACCTTTGTTGGCTCTGCACCATCTTATGGTGGAACCGCCACTGAGAATGGGGCTTGTCCCCCCTAGGAGCAGGTCCAGACAGGAACTTGTCCACTGTCGTACAGTCCCGGACGTGGTGCATAGGGGGCTCAATAAGGGGTTTCAAGGCCAGATATGCCAGCTCAAGGGCAGAGTGTCACATTTATAGGGTGAGCCTGCCCCTCCTAGACTGCCCCCAGCAATGCCACCTTTGCTGCTGCTGTTTTGGTGTAGTGGTGGCTGCCCATGGCTGGGGACCTCCATCCCACTGTTTTCATCTGGGGGCTCATGGGTTTGTGACTGCCGAACACCCCTCCCTGTCCAAGGTGTATCCCCCACATGTGTCATATACCAACCCTGTATGCTGTCTTCCTACCCAACCTATCCTCCACAAGCAAACCTACTCTCCTTTCCCCACATCCCACTCTCACCCTATGGAAACAAAAGGCCAATCAGTTCCTAGAACAACATTTGCCCCATACATAGCTGTCCATTTCACACACATGTCCACTGGACACATGTAACCCTTTTAATATGCATCACAACATACTCCAGTTGTCATCATCCCTGTCTCTCAGGCACACAATCCTGGTATGCACATGACTCCTAAAGGTTCCAGGTACATGTGATGCAGACGACACCATTGTACACACAACACTACTGGTCCCTCTATGATTACCCCATTTACCTTTTTCATGATGATGATGTCGCACACAGCTACTTGCAAGAGTACTATTCTCACATAATGATTGGACAGGAACTGTTGTGTTAATGTAAATAAAATGCACAGAGTGATGTATTTGGCCAATGTACAAATGTTTGCGTGTGCACGTCTGTCTGAGGGAGTCTTGATATTACATAGGACAACACCACTACATAATACAGTCATTGCTGGTGTTTCCCTTTTCATTCCTTTGTAATCCTTTGTTGTCACATGGGATCTTCTTGATATATATATATATATATATATATATATATATATATATGTATGTATCTATATCTGGACATAAACACACACACACACACACACACACACACACACACACACACACACACACACACACACACACACACACATACATCTACATGATGGAATACATTCCCTCTACTGTTGAATGACTACGCTGGATGATATGTTTGTGATAACATCCGATATCTGTATATCTGCCATGGCTTAGTAGTAAATCACATTAGCTGTGTGTGCAGGGTCCTGGTTTTGTGCCTCGTAGAGGCCATTTATTTTGTTGCTGGGCAGAACAAGGCCGTTGGATACGGAGTGATTAAGGCACATTAAAGCAGTTGTGAGTGGGTGTGGTGGGTTTGCACAGAGCTAAGCAATGCTAACCTCTGGTTACAGTTTCTTACACTCAGTTAGCCTCTACTTTGCTTCACCAGTGTAATACTCACATACTGGCGGCCAAACAGGCTTAGACCTGCTTGTTCCCACACTTGCGAATGCATTGCATTTGGTGTTTGCATCTGACACTCACACCTCTAGGCGGGAGTGAGGACTACGATATTACCTTGTGATGCCTATTACATCGGATTACATGCCTACAGTATTGGGAATGGCTGCCCATTAGGCAAAAGCATGCCGTTTAACAGTACGGAATCCGCGGCCTGTCCAGAGTTTGATTCATATTATTGGTGTGTTCCTCTTACAATCTGCACCTGTCTGGCTAATACATGGGAACTGACACTCTTCAATACAAAGTAATTGGGTTTTGGAGCCCACATCCTTCAGCCGAGTCATGCTACTGCATACCTAATATTCTATCATCTTTCTAAGATTGTAAGTGGAATATGTGCTTTTTGTCCCTATTAGACCTCTCAAACGATTTGGGACAAATATCAACTGAATCAGGGACACGGCATAACAACATCAGGGACAGATTTAAATTATTAGTGCTATTAACCTGACACATTGACAGACTCAGAGCATATGAATTCATACACATTTTCTGAGGTAAATGATGTTTATAACTCTTAATTGTTGTCATTATTTATTACATGTAATTCACCACCTTTCCTCCAAAAGTCACTAGTTTTAAGAGGGATTAAGTGGGACAGAGTTAGAATTTGAGTCAAAATTAGGGATGTCCCTAGAAATCGGGGACAGTTCAGAGGTATGATCCTTATTTGTTCCCCCAATGGTTTATGTCCTGTCCAGTGGATTTGCTGTTAGGTTTTGAGAGGTATGGGCGTCAGTTATGCCCATTTCAGAATATTACTTACATCCCCGGGGCGGTCCTAATATGACTAAGCCAGCCAACCCCTGCATGCCTAGGCCCATAATTGCATACCCATAGTTCCCCCACCTGTCCTTCCTCTACAGCACTCATCCTTACTGTGGATGCAGGTGGGGTATAAACACACCACTACACACTGCCCACTCTCGGCGTATCGGGACACATGTACGTTGTGTCGACCAATGGGTTATCAGGCTTGCACAACCCACTGGTCTGTGTACGTCTACAGTCTGGTTTGATGAATCATTACTTTGACTGACTCTGATGATCATTCATTTTTGGGTGTCCCACAAGGGACATCGATGTCTATGTTTCAAGATTAGACCTGGCAGGTCTCTCCCATTGGTAGTATCCTGACGGTGGTCTGGGAAGCAGTGGTGTGTTTACTTTTATTGTGTGTCTGTATGTCTCACCGGCCTAGCTGGGGGGGATGGGGGGGTTGATGCTATGTGTTACACATTTGTTTATTGGATCCCTCATCCCCATATGCACGGCCTGTGAACATATGTAATTCATAACTGCTGTATCATATCCTAGCTAGTGTATATTTACAGTCACACACACACACACAGATATATATATATATATATATATATATATATATATATATATATATATATATACATATATATATATATATATATATATATATATATATATATATCCAACAGCATATGGGTCTACGGGTGTCTGCATATGTATATATCTATATGCGGGTATGTATATGTATTCTGTCTCTGTATGTATACATTTGTACTACAGAGAGGGAGAGGCTTATCTCTATGTCTCTATGGGTAGATATACACACACATACCTCTACATATATACATCTACATCTGGTTATTCCGTTCCTTGCCATATAGATTACACTTTGCTGCAGTGGGACTCGTAGTGGGTGTGGCTGCTCATTGGGTGATGCTTCTGCCCAATGAACACATTTGCTTAAATCCCTGGGGCTGTCCATATAGGCCCCCATCAGCCAACACCTGCACACCTAGACCCATAAGTCGCTACCCATAGTTCCCCCACCTGCACCTCCTCTACAACACCCATCCTTACTCTGGGTCCTGCTTGATTCTGAACACACCACTGCGCGCTGCCCATTCTCCACTTCACGGGACCCATGTCATACAATTGTCTCGACCCATGGGTCATCAGGCTTTCCCACCCTTGTATTCTGGGTATGTATACACCCCAGCCAGAATGCACGGTGTATCATCTTCTTTTGGTCTTGTCAATTTTTGGGGTGTCCCGCAAGGGACGCTTCTGTCTGTGTTCCAAGATTAGATTTCACGGGTGCACTGTGTACCCCCCCAGTTGTATCCTGCCTGTGGTTTGGGGAGCAGTGAACTATTTACATTGTTTGCGGGTTTGTGTGTATGTTTCCCGTGTCTGGCTGGGGGGGGGGGGTGGAAGGTCATGCTACGTGTTTAATGATTCTTGCTTGGGCCCCTCACTTCCATTGGCATAGCCTGTGAGCATATTTCATTCTTGTGTGCTGTTTCCTATCATAGCTGTATATCTGTGTATATCTACGCACACACGCACACACACACACACACACACACACACACACACACACACACACACACATATATATATATATATATATATATATATATATATATATACCTATATGTATATGTCTGCAACTATATATATATATATATATATATATATATATATATGTGTGTGTGTATAGTTTTATGTAAATATATATATATATATATATATATATATATATATATATATATGTAAATGCATACCCTGCGCAAATGCACTTACACATGCTTACTGGTGTTTATATATGCTTAAACCTGCTTACTAGTGCCTTATTCATTATGACACTGACACTTCACTCCAGTTCACTTTTAATTGTTATTTTGCAGGTTATACAGTGGACAGATGTCGCAATATGTTCATGTACAGATTACCGATGGTAAATGGTATGTGATGCAGTGGGATTCGGAACGGGAATGTCTGTTCGTTAGACGGTTGCTCTAACCAATACACTATTGCTGTGCTGCTTCATTTGCATATATACCCATATACCCATGGCTCCTGGTTCCCCAAACACCCACCCCAATACCTCCCTAACACTGCAGTCATCCATTCTCCATTTGGATTCACGGTGTATCCACACCACTACACATTGGCCACTCCCTACTCCTGTAGACCCATCCCATCAGTTGACTCACTCCACATATCCTCAGAACTCCCAAACTTTTAGTCCACAAACATTAGTGACATAAGTGACCAAAAGGCCACTTTTCACACTTTTTGGGTTATCCCACATGGGGCACGCATGTCTTTATGTCAAGATTAGATTCCATACTTCATTACATCCTTACATCCATTAACATGACACTACAATAAATTAATAAGTATGACTATGTGGTAACGCACACGTTACACATGAGAGCCTAATTATGTACGTGTTCAACATATTTCTTTTACAAATAGACCAGTTTAGTTATTGGCGTTGCCGTAGCAGGCAGATCACAGGAATGATTCCATGTGTGGGAAAGTCCTCACATTTGATTTTTTTCAGCACAGCATTGACTTCGGACATTGTACACACTTCTGCATTTTAGCAGTTTCATCCCTTCCCTCTTATGCACAACCTATTATTCTATCTACTGTTGAGGTTTGTAAGGGCACATTCATGTTATTTATGTCTGCAAATGGAATGAATGTGTTACAGAGAATGTACTTCTACATATAGATGTCTGTATGTGTGTATGCATATATACTTATAATGGACTCACTGACCTCCTCCAAGTAGAACCAGCCCATCCAACCCTGGCACTCCTGGATCCATAATTTCATACCCATAGTTCCTCCACCCCACCCGAGTTCAACATGCACGCATACCATCCATTGTCCAGTTGCTATCGCAGCCATGACACAACTCCACACATTTCCCTCTCCCGAGCTTTAGGGGCCCTACATGTATGTTGTCCCAACCCATGTATTCTCAGGCTCTCCCACCATTTAGTCCTTGAATATACCTGCCCTTGCTTGTGTAATGGTTGGATGGCCAAATAGCCTATCAATTTTTGGGTAGTCCCACCAGGGACTACCCTTTGTGTGTAAAGTAGACTTAGCAGATCAACAGTGTTACTCCCACTGGTAATATCCTGTCTGTGGTGTGAGTAGCAGTGCTTTGCTCACTCCTGCCCAGCTTGATATGACATATGCTGACAGTGCTATATAATACTGGGGTTGCTGTTGATTCCCTTCTCATTCCTTTTGTATGCTTTATTGTTATGTAATTCTTTCTTCATAGATAGATATATATAACCTGTTCGTTAGGCGGATGCTATAAACACTACACTATTGACATTTACTTTGATTCTGCATGTTTTTCTCTATTTGAATGAATTTGATGTGTAAGCTACGCTCCGCGGAGGGCAGCGATGCACAAACATGCTGTGCTTTGCTTACACCTTTGATATTGCAGCAATTCAAATGTATAATAGGGACACGAGGAATCTAATTGTGAAAGTTCTAGGGACAGAGCTCAACATTCCACTACGTGCTTGTGTGTTTACTACTTCGATTTTATTTCACTGTTTGTGAACTCTTTTGTATGCTTAGCATACATTTCGGTATCCACGGACACTGAATTACTGACTTATTATTAGAGGTGGGCTCTTCTAGTAGGCATAGTAGGTTATGCAACTGTTGGGGCATGTTTACACCTCTGTAGAGCACTTGTACATGCCCCCTGCACTCACTCACGTTTCCTGTGTTCGAGGGTGCGGTGGCACGCCTTCATACATATTCATATGGCGCTGCTGCACCATCTGTAGTGAGGACACTCGGCGCAAGGTTAAACCGTCCATTCTCTGAGCTTCTTGAATCCCAGGGAAAGAATATTTGAAATACCACCTTTAAGACTTGTAATAGCTTTCATTCCGGAACTTCTAATATTTTTCCAAGTACTTTACATAGTTAAATGCTTTACATTTTCTCTTTCTATAACAGTTTAAGTTACCACCTCATACAATATTTTCCTAGTAAACAAATAAGTTCCAGTAGCATTAAACATTTCTAAACTTTGTACGAAAGTCAGTGGTGAGGAGCGAAGCAGAATGAAATGTCCCACTGGAAAATCCAAATTATAAATATCCAGCTATGGAATAAGTTGACCAGGATCAGTCCACATAAAACATTAAATCTGGTAGTATGTGCACAAGAACTTTATTATATCAGACAAGTGCTTTTGCTAACTAGAGCTTCTTCAGATCTATTCAGTGATACATGAAATAAAACTACCCATTATTATAGGTATACCAATAAAACAATTACGTTAATGCTTCATTATTAAACTTCTCATTACACATTTAAAAGGGAAATGTAAGAAATAAAAGGAAACACACTCCTTAGTAGTTAAAAATATTATACATTTCCCTTTTAAATGTGTAATGAGAAGTTTAATAATGAAGCATTAACATAATTGTTTTATTGGTATACCTATAATAATGGGTAGTTTTATTTCATGTATCACTGAATAGATCTGAAGAAGCTCTAGTTAGCAAAAGCACTTGTCTGATATAATAAAGTTCTTGTGCACATACTGCCAGATTTAATGTTTTATGTGGACTGATCCTGGTCAACTTATTCCATAGCTGGATATTTATAATTTGGATTTTCCAGTGGGACATTTCATTCTGCTTCGCTCCTCACCAATGACTTTCGTACATTTGTTTTTATTTATTGATTGGAGAAGGAGCGTCTACCTCCGAGGTGACTATACATTTTCTGTCAATTTATTTTATTTTCTCACAGTCACCTCGAGGAGCAGTTTGCTATATTCCAGTTTTGCTGTTTCCTCGTTTTTTACATCAAGGAGCGAAAATGGCCAGCATTGAATTAGACTATGTTCCACGAGGTGAACACCAGCGGAACGAGTCTTTACTTAGAAGATTTAAACAATATTTAGATGGTACTGCAATTTCTGCGTGGCAACTGGATAATTTGGCACCTAGAGATGACATCACTTTGGAGGCGACCAACATGGAGAGACCACACCAACTCCTCGACGAAACAGAAAGGAACTTTTGCAAATTAAAAAGACTTCAGGTGCAACGGATGCATTTGCGTTTCTGTCTCGACAAGAACATTGTGCCACGAGGACTACGCATATTTAATATGCCTAGTCAGGGTCGCGACTACCCCGAATTATTATCGGCATGGCAGAAACTAAATTTAGAAGCAAGCCAGAGATATTTGGAGCTACTAATAAGCTTTTTTGAGCCAGAAGAGAATGGTTTGACCTTGGACATTAACAACAAACAGTCCACTATTTTTAAAGAATTTCTGGAAGGTATAGTACAACCACTTTTTGAGAATTTATTAGACAGTGTATCAGCACTAGAATGAAAGCTGATACAGCAAAAGAGACACAAAATTATAAGAGATTTAAATGATTTTAAATTAGGCCACGTGTTCACTTGGCCTAGATATAATCATAACAGCAATGAAAACACAAATGGTTTTAATAATTCTGGTAATACTTCTAAAAATCCTAGCAATGTTAATAGTAACAATGGTACTTTTGATAATGGTAATAGATATGACCACAGGAGAAATAGGTTTTTGAATGATGCCAGTAATGATACTAATAATGTAAGGATTTCTTCTGTTATTGTTGATAATAACCATGACACACTATTAGTGAATCCTACCAAAGACTTGAGAGTTACACAAACTTTGACTAGTACAGATGTTATGAATAGTTCTGCCAATAGACCTGTCTTAACAGATATTATCACCAACATTAAACAGGTTCAATTACCAGTAATGAACATTAGGGATGAAGCATGTGACACCATTACTACACATAATGATATTAATGAAGCTATAGATGTCACAACAATGACTAACAATGATTCTAATGATGTTATACTTATCATACATCCGAGTATGCATGATGAAATTAATTTGTATCCTAAAGTTCAAATAGTGAAAAATAAACCAGTCAGTGGGGTTAGAGACATAAATGTTGTTGTCAGACTGAAAGTACAAAGTAATCAGATAACATCAGGTCCTGAGACATCACTGAATGTTTCTTTTCCCCTTCCTGTTCGAATGGAGAAGGGTCCCAGACGTACGCTCTCTATGAGTTGCGGACAACAGAAAAGGAAGTATTCAGAAGAATTTCCACATCAAACGCTGAAGAGAATGTGGAAAAAATAGGACAGATGTTAGTATGTAATCTATCCAGCAGAATATTAACTGACGATGACATTAGTTTGTTGAATAGAGGGATGAATTTTATTCCTAAAAGCACCAGTGTTTTAACCGAAACGATTATAGATTTGAAATTATTCTGTAGGAATATTATGCTTAAATTGCTTTATAAAGGGTGTGATTCAAGAGATCAATCAGATAGAAAATTTGTCTTTAAGAATCTCAGTGAATTTCTCCCGGTGAACCATCCTTTAATAGAGACATACCAACGTCTCACTAAAGATGAGCTATACAAATATTATAATGATAATCGAAGTAGAAGATTTTTTGTAGATAATGTTACACATAAAGAAAGACTAAGCCTTAGGAGATTACAGAATGATAATACCATAGTTGTTAGACCGGCAGATAAGGGAGGCCGTGTAGTAGTTATGAATATAGATCATTATTATACATCCATGAAGAATATGCTGAATGATAGTTTCTATGAAGTTATTACTACTAATATTATAAGATTGATTAGAGATACACTACATGACATTTATTTGAGTGGACTCATAGAAGAGGACCTTTATGGATATCTTACCATCAGGGAACCATTGATTCCTATTATGCATGGGCTCCCGAAGATCCATAAGGATGCTGATGACCCTCCCATGCGACCGATAGTTTCTGGCCGTGGGTGGGTCACTGAACATCTTTCAGCATATGTAGAGAAGAACTTAAGACCCATTCTAAATGATAACAAGTATGTCCTAAGGGACTCGAAACAGTTTCTTTTAGATTTTTATGACTGTGTTGAACATTGTAATGGTTTGGATGGATGTATTTTTGTTACACTTGATATTCAATCATTATTCATTATCATCTCTAACAATCTCGGCTTTATATATGTTTCTGACAACCTGAAAGCATATAGTAATTACAACATAGTGAAAATAGATTTACTAGTACATTTTTTAGAACTAATACTAGAAAATAATATTTTCATATTTGATGATATTATATATAGGCAGGTTGATGGTGTTGCAATGGGTACACCTTGCGCTAATAGCTACGCAAACATGTTCCTGGCCCAATGGGAGAAGAGTGTTTTATTTAAAATAGAAGCGTTCATGCAACACGTGGTCTTTTTTCAACGTTTTGTTGATGATGTCTTTATTTTATGAAAGGGGACAATAGAGCAACTGAGATTGTTTTTAGAAGTTATGAATAGTTTAACTACCTATCTTAAATTTACCCTGAATTATTCTGAGAACAAGATTGAGTTTTTGGATTTGTATATTGAGAGACTACCTAGTGGTTTGATCAACACAGGTATATTTAGGAAGACATGCTATAATAATTCTTTACTATTGCGATCAAGTATGCATCCCTCTTTCGTCTTTAAAAACATCATTAAAGGTCAAGCAATTAGGGCCTCTAGATTAAATCCAACTGAGGAGGGTTTTAATACTGAACTTGATAATCTAAAGGGTAGATTGACAGACAGAGGTTATAATATTGATGAAGTGGACAATGATTTGGAGGATATACACAATCTAAGACACACTGTTGCCATACCATATTTTGGACCAAAAGAAGGTACAGATACCTTTGTTAAGGATACTAACACTATACCTGTGGTGAAATTTACTACCACTTTTACATCTGACCATCAAAGGGTCAGGGATATAATTAGTAGGTTTTGGACAATATTTTACATAGATGATGACATTAGAAATATAGTTGGTGATATACCCAAATTTCAATATAAGAATAAGAAGAACCTCAAGAGAATGTTGTGCTATCCCAAAGAGAACAGGAATGAATCAATTACAGGGTATACTGTGCCATGTGGGCAATGTAATTTTTGTTCCTACATTGACACTAGTATGAGTTTTATACATCCTGACACACAACAAATTTTTAAGACCACTGCCAATGCAAATTGTATGACATGTAATGTGGTATATCTTGCTATATGCCAAGTCTGCACCAGTTTCTATGTAGGGAAAACGAATCGCAAATTCAGAGATAGAATTAGAGAACATGTGTACAGTATTAGGAAAGGGTCACCCAATAATGCATTAGCCAAACATGTCGGGAACAACGATCAGTCACATACCTTTCACTTTAGAGTGTTGGAGGTTTTACCTACTAGCAAGAGAGGTGGTGACATTAGGAGTCACACGGAAAGTAGGGAGAGTGATTGGATCATACGACTGAGAGCTGACAGAGGGTTAGGCCTAAATGAGAGAGCCTCTATTAAACCAAGGCTAAGGAAACGTAGGAACATTAAGTGACAGTGTGCATACACATTAATTATATATATATTTGTCACTTACTTGTCTACATGGTCTTCAATTCATGTCCTATGGTATGTCATGAGATTCATTTTCATGATTCATTTATTCTTTAATATTTTTATTTTTCATTTTTGAAAGTTCTATAAGCATTTGTGTATATCACCCTTTTTTACATATATGTTTCTCATGTATATACATGTATCGCACAGTATACATGACATATCATTTTTGGCATTTATATGTTTCTAGAAGTTCTGTTCTTAATAATATATTTTATGAACAAGATATTTTGTTATATTTGTGTATACATATTTTTGTATAATGTTTTTAACTACTAAGGAGTGTGTTTCCTTTTATTTCTTACATTTCCCTTTTAAATGTGTAATGAGAAGTTTAATAATGAAGCATTAACATAATTGTTTTATTGGTATACCTATAATAATGGGTAGTTTTATTTCATGTATCACTGAATAGATCTGAAGAAGCTCTAGTTAGTGAAAGCGCTTGTCTGATATAATAAAGTTCTTGTGCACATACTACCAGATTTAATGTTTTATGTGGACTGATCCTGGTCAACTTATTCCATAGCTGGATATTTATAATTTGGATTTTCCAGTGGGACATTTCATTCTGCTTCGCTCCTCACTATTGACTTTCGTACATTTGTTTTTATTTATTGATTGGAGAAGGAGCGTCTACCTCCGAGGTGACTATACATTTTCTGTCAATTTCTAAACTTTGCTGCCTGTACTAAGAACCATAAGAACAAACTGGTTTCATAGAAAAACACATTTCACAGTTAATATCAACAAGTAATGCTCTCTCTCTCTCTCTCGCTCTCTCTCTCTCTCTTAAATGCCACTTTTCGGTGTCATCTATTTCCATCCCCTCAGAATCAATACCTCAGAACAGATATCATTCCCAACTACTTATATATAACTTAACTCTTTCCCCAGATTTTATAAAACTCTTTCCTTTAATTTTGCTGTTGTTTTATATGTTTTCCAGCTATTTTTGGTCAAGTGTTAGCTCCTAAGAATCAGTGGGGTGGTTCTTTGGCAGAGAATTAAACATGTATTGTATTCTGGAGGAAGGTATTTTTTTGCCGAATTCCTAGCTAATCTTCTGTAGGTTCTTTTATCATCTCTGCTGGGATAAATAGTGCTGAGTACCACTCCATGCAGCTCTATACTAGATAGATACAGGCTCTTCCAGTGCGAAATTCTTTACAAATGAACCTAATCATTCTCACACACATTGTGATACAGTGGCAGTATTCATGAACTGCCTACTAATAGATTTGTACCTAGTACTATCTTAGATAACTGGGAACTATTCATATTCATCTTATCTTTATTATTTTTCCACCTGTCACACTACAGTTACAGACATTATAAATTAATTTTGAAACCACATGCCTGTTATACTACAAATACAAGTCAAACATTTATAAATCCCTAAGCCAGTTGCTGTAATATCAGACATATGTTATTTCCATTGAACTACCAACTAGGTAAAGTTTTTCTTAAAATCAAATAATATTATATTCCATTACTCTATCCTTGGCCTACAATAGAAGGTTAATCAGCTTGTTTACCTTTAGTTGTCAGCCTCATAGCACTTGGTATAATCAGGCAGTGTAACAATGACTAATGACTATAGAAAATATTAAGACTCCTTTGGTTATCACTATCTATATGTGAGATATCCATATACTTAATCAAGTTGGAGGTCTCTCTCTCATAAACAAACACACACCCTGTGAGCAATGCATACCACCACTGCATTCCGCATAAATGCACAGTAAACTACCATATGCGGATGCCATTAATAAGTCACTGCCTAAGTGAATATAGGGCTCAGCATATATCAAACACCACAGCACCTAGTAACACTAGCACAACAAACGGTGACTGGGTAACTAATCACTCTAAAACTAGTACACCTAGAAACCCTTGTAACAAAAGTTTACTAGTGACTGGCAACTCCATTGTCAAACACACTGACTCATGAGGCTGGACAGAGAGGGTGACACTAAAGGAAAACTCCACCTTAGAATTAAAAAAACATGCTTTTTTCATTGTATCTTTGGTTTTTTTTTAGCTATTTTAATGCCTAAAAATCACTCCAAAAGCTTATAATTTTAATGTATTTCCCTCAAAAAGGCAGATGATGGGGCCTACCTTGATGTTTTCTTGCTTTCATTCCTTCTTCCCAGAATACATTTCAAATACTCTTTATATGAGTCATGGTAGACAGAATGAGGTAGTGTTGTTTTCTGACATCATTAAGATAGAATGGCAGGACCGTGAAGTACTGTCATCTAAACATACCTTTTGCGTTTCCCTGACTGAGCCTCATTTATGTGTCTACCAGAGCTTGTTCTATGCTATAATTAGCTGTTAAGCTACTTCCAGCAAAAGAAAATCGGTAAATAGCAGGCTTTTGTAAAGGGATTTTTTACAGTTCTAAAATAATTGTCAGACGTTCCCCCACACTGTCATGCTGAGGTTTGAAAACTCTCACTGCAGTAAATAATCCTTGCTGTACATTTACAAGTGACAAGTAGTAAGACTCCAAACTAAGAATGTCTGCTACTTCCCAATACCTTCAGTTTTCTTCTCTGTCATGAATGATGCAGAATTAGAATGTACTTTATTAGTTCCTTAATTATTTCTATCATGTTCACACTCCTTTTTTCTATTTCATATTTCTTTATATTTTGGTAACCAGGAAAGTGAACTGGTCCCAGGACCCTTTTCAGCCACAACTCGGGCTACATTGGCAAAGATAATAAACAGTAATAAATGCACTTAGCAAATAGGACTTGATGGCAGGACAGATTTGCCTCCCAGAGACTCCCCCATCTGTGGAACAGACTCCTTCTCCATGTCAAGCAGAGTACTTCATTATTCCTCTTTAAGAAGAACCTGGATGACTGGATGGGAAATAGGGCCACCGGGTGCTGACCTGTGGGAACATGGGCTAATTTATTAGCTAGGCTTATAAAGGCCTTAGGGCCAGTAGCCTAGTAACTTGCTATGATCCTAACTTGCTATAAGAAAAAATACTGACATAAAGACATTGACAAAGACTGTATGTGCAATACATAGCCCATAGGTGACAGTGAATAAGTAAAAGCAACATAAATAATAAATTGTATGCATTGATATTGCACAAATATACACACACACACACACACACACACACACACACACACACACATATGTGTGTACAGTATATGTATGTGTACATGTGTTTTTGTATATATGTGTGTGTGTGTGTGTGTGTGTGTGTGTGTGTGTATATATATATATATATATATATATATATATATATATATATATAGATCCATGTTGCAGGGAGAAAACAAACCTAAGGATTGAATTAAACTGTAGGAGAGGGTGGAGTTTTCCTCTAAGTTGTCTTTCAGGAGCCAGTATCTCTGACATATCAAGGGTCTTAAAGACCCTTAAGCTAAACAAATATGAGTATGACATAGTAGTAGAACAAGTGGGTGTGAACAACCCAGCATGTAGAATCCTGACGGACATGCAGAGAGACATGACAGAGCTCTCTGTGCATCTCAGAAATGCAAGCAAGACCTTGTCTTGGAGCAGAAACCTTCCTTCTTCTTGAATGATACTAAAGTACAGGGAAAAGATGATTACCTTCAGCAACTGGCTGCATAACTGGTGTCATTCTTGGATGATCCAGTAAATGACAACATGGAAGGAGATGCTAGCCAGTTACTTTTGCTTTGCAACTCTTATTACTGGATTTCTGCATACTGGCTAAAGCTTTAGCTACACCTATAATGCCTCTTTTATGCAGAGCTTAGCTAATGGATCTCCCAACCTATAAGAAGATACATATCAAGCAGCAGACATCAAGGTGGCTTTGCTTAATTCCAGGAGTCCAAATAGCAATAGCCTGATCTTGAGAGGCCCTACTGCATATGGAGTGCATAAATGTATGTTAGTACAGAAATTTATTTTAAAAATACTGAAGGCATTCCCTCCACATTAGGGTTTTGTACCTGCCATGCCTGTCAGCCAGGTACTGGACATTTTGACCCCTGATAGTTTGACCCTATTGAAATGGCAAGGTAAGAAAAAAATAAACCACAGATTTTGACATAAAGAAAAAAAAGATATATAAAGCTTGTACATCCACATAGTTACTGAGAAAATGTCAAAGATTACCTAAAAAAAAACGAAAAAAAGAAGTCATGAGGATATATAACTGTTTAAAACATTTGTATTTGAAATACATATAATAATATTATTAATGTTAATTTAAAATAATATTAATGGTTGCAATGTTAAATAATATTGATTTTAAATTTAAGTAAAAAAGCTATTAATTAAATTAATTATATTTACAAATTAAATAAAATGTTAAATAAACATTTACATATAAAAACGTTAAATAATATATTAAATTCTAGTAAAAAAATCATGACTGAATATTAAGCAATAAAATTCATGTATAAAACTTTAAAAACTTTTTTGTATCATTGGGGTCAAATAGTCTGGGGTCAAACTGTCCACTAGCTACTCCCACAGACAATAAATGTAAATTTAAACATGAAAGTGCATACAAATGCATTGAGGTCGAATAGTCTGGTGTTGAATAGTCTGGGGTTGAATTGTATGAGGTCGAATTGTCCTGCTTCCTTTAAGCCTGATCTGGTTCAACTCCCAGTATGGGAATGAGCCACTTTTTAAGGATGGTTTTCATAATGGTTAAGGTGTTTACCTTACAGACACAAGGTGCAGGGTTTGATTGTTATGTGGGGTAATTGGCTAGTCTTAAAATGGCTCACAAAAGCAGTTAGCCTAGTACTAATCAATACACTTATGAATATCTGTATTTGTTAAAGACCCCATAAATTCTAGGCAGATCCCTAGAGACCCCAAAACTAAACTAACTGAGATCTAATTCAAACTAAACAGGACCAGCTATCAGATCATAGTATGCTATAGGACCTCTCTATGCTCAAAGAAAACCATGTTAAGTTTCTAAATACATTGGATTAACTTAAAATTAATAGGAATTCCATTATCTTATGAGACTTTAAGTACCCAATAATAAACTGGGGTACATATGCTTCAGTTGTAGGTTATACCCCAAAATCCATTTATTTCATTAATAAAATCTCCCTGAACAACATATATCCATCTATCTATCAATCTGTCTGTCTCTCTGTGTTTCTATTTATCTTTGTTTACCAGGAAAGTCAGACTGCGATAAGACCCTTTTTCAGTAGTGGCCCAGAAAGACAAGCTCCACATTAACATCAATTTTGACTTATAATAAAATACAGTTATATGATAACAGAAAGAATACAAAATATAGGTAAATGTACGTATATAAGAGAAAAAAAATACAATAGCTGAAATAAACATCGTCTAGAAACAGAGCCTGCTCAGCCTCCACTTTTGGAGCTGTACCTTTCTTTTCACTTGCATTTTTTTTTTTGCATTAGAAACAGTCATCCATCACTGCGGTGGTGGTGCTGCGGTAGCGTTGTCACCTCACAGTAAGATGCTGTCCAGTTCGATTCTCAGCTAGAGCGTCTTCTGTATGGAGACATGCGTGAATGGGCATACCTTCGTTGAAGGTTGTGCATCAGGGCTGGCAACTCAGCACGTAAAAATCTTCTGCCAATCATTAGCGGACCGGAGTTCCGCTGTGGCGACCCCTAACCGGGAAAAGCCGAAAGACACAACAACAAGAAACAGTCATCCATCAGTCATTGTCTTCTTCTAACTCATTTTCTTAACTTTCAAAAGATTTTTTTTTTTTACTGTAGAGAATTTATCTACATTAATCATAAAAAAATGACTCTACTGTCCGAAACAAAGATTGTTACATAAATGCATTCTCATATGATCTTTGCATTTCATCTTCACTTCCAGTTGCTGTCCACCATTCCAAAATCCTTCAGTATCTTGAATAGGCTCAATGGCATCCAAAGCATCACATAAAGTCTGCAACCAGACTTTAATGTCTGCAGCTGACATACAAGCTCACTGGCAGAGAACAGTTACTTCCTTTGTCAACAAATATACATATAGAAACTTCAACGTTTTCTAATGGATTACTTATGTATGAAACATAGTAAGAGAGGATTTTTTGTAGTGATCTTTGTCCTGAAATCCTTCAAATACACAGCAGCATCCTGATCTACATAAGAGGACATATACAGATCAAAGTTTTGATCTATTGTCTTCTTTAAAAAACACCTTCCCTCAGTCTGTTATGTAACACATTGTGCCTTCTTATCGTAGAGGCTTTACTTACACTGGGAGATTTAACAAATGTTTTGTATTTCACCCAGGCTAAGCCTGAAACTGGTAAATATTGAACAGTGCACTACCCTGGTAAGCAAATACAAATAAATAAATAATGCTTGCAATGATTTCAGGACAGCTTTTCCTGAATTTTATGCAGGATTCCAGCCTTCAGCCTGTCTTCTCTCACCCTGCTTCAGATAATGGTTACTGCTGACTAACCGATTCTAACTTAATCTATTGCATTAGATACTGATTCAGAAACAATTATAAAAGAGTACTAGATGTTTCACTAGCATGACCAGAATCTTATGCTTCTTCCACCATGGTTAAGTTCAACTCATGCATTCAGGAAGCAAAGATCAGAGCTTCATTTCTAGCATTTGCCTGTAAACACAATGCTGTATGTTTCAAAAATCCACTTTTCCTTAGTTTTCCTCATAATGGATTCACTCAAGCATAAAGCCTCATTCAGTCTTGTCTCAGTCAACACTTCCTCAACTACCTTGCCTGCTCACACTGAAATACCCACACATGGGAAGATTGGGAATTGCCTACAGTGATGCAGAAAGGGGGGGTGGGCATTGCTGGTATCACAGAAACATGGGCTAGTGACAAGACAGGGTAGGTCACTGACACTCTTGGTCAATAATTGCTCAGGAATGAGACAGAAGAGGGACATGGGGTAAAGGGACATTTAAAAAAAAAAGTAGGGCATAAAACTATCAGGCATAGTTCATAGGTTGATACTAGGCTATCTGCCCTAGGGCATTTATAAGCCTAGCCAGAGTGTGTTTGGCTTTCGCCACCCTTTTAGATTAGTTGACTGTGCCTCTGTATAGTAGGTCACAGAAGATAGCCCTTTTAAGGTTAGTTTACTGTGCCTGTGTCTAGTAGGGACACAGAAGAGATCCCAGGGGTAAACCTATGATCTCTCATCCACTCATCAAGATTTCTCTTGAAGAGGGTCATTGAGGGGCTCTGCCTAACATGGATTGGGATTTTGTTCCAGAGTGAGGGGAGCCTCTGGGATATGAATCTGTCCCTCCAGCATGTCCTATTTTTTTCTGTGCTGAGGTTTAAGTCCCTGGAGCGTGTAGCTCTAAGGGATTTGGATTTCCTGAGGTGGAGCATGTCCATTAATTCTGGGTTGGACATGGCTTTATATGTCAGGCACAGATTGCCTCTGAGTAGGCGGTAAGCAACTGAGTAGAGCTGGAGTTTCTTTAGCCTAACTGCGTAGGGCATCTGTTTGAGTCCCTTGATCCTCTTGGTGAGGTACTTTTGGGGTCTTTCCAGTTGCTGTAGGTGTCAGGTAAGGTACATCCCGAATTATGGGTCTGATGAGTGATGAGTAGAGGGGCACAATGACCTCTCTTGATCTAGATGTGAAACTTTTCGTGATAAGGTGGGCTATATAGAAGATCTTTCTAACTACTTTGGCAATGTGATAGTCAAAGGAGAGATTGCTATCTACTTGGGTCCCCAAAGCCCTAATTACTTCTTCCGTACTTAATGGATTACCACCTATTTGGTAATTTGTGGGCACTTTATTTTTCCCAAAGGGGATGACTATGCACTTTTTGGCATTTAGCTTTAGGCCATGGCTCTGGCACCAGTTATCCATCTCTGTGAGACCCTTTTGGAGGATGCTTGTGTCAGTCGGCGAGTCAGTTATGGCACCCAGTTTGCAGTCATCTGCGAACTTGGTCAGCCATAGTCCTCCCGTGTTAGCCTGTACCTCAGAGAAATATATACCGAACAAGACAGGTCCCAGGACTGAGCCTTGTGGGATGCCACTTGTAACTGGTTTAGAGTCTGACATGGCACCTGCAATTCTGACCATGTGGGTACTATCCCTGAGCCAGTTTGCAACCCATCTTGTGACATAGGGGTTGATATTTAAGCTGGTGAGCTTATTTATGATGTCTGAGTGGGGTATTGTGTCGAAGGCTTTTGCGAGGTCCAGGTAGGTTATGTGGACTACCTTCCCTTGGTGACTGTTTCAAATAAGTTGACCAGGTTCAAGAGGCAAGATCTGCCCTTAATAAAGCTGAATTGGGTAGGATTCAGTGTTTGGAGGTTCCCAATGTCTTTGTTTATGAGTTCCATGATGATATGCTCCATAGCTTTGCAGACCAGGCTAGTCAGGCTTATACGGCGATAGTTTCTGGGGTCCGTTGTGGCACCACCTTTGTGGAGTGGGACCACTGTTGCTGTACGCCATTCCTTGGGTACATATCCTGTAGTAAGGCTGAGACTGAACAGTGACTTTATGTGAGGGTTCAGTTCTTCTTGGAGCTCGTGTAAGATGCAGCCCAGGACACCATCCAATCCCATTGATGCTGTGTTTTTTGCTTTGGAGAGGGCAGCTCTCACCTCTGTGATGTCAGGGAGGCTGCACTCTGTTGGGATAGACATTTGCTCTTATGGGGGGGAAGGAGGGGAGAAGTTTGCACTGAACCTGTCTGCCAGGATGTTGGCAATGTCTGTGGGTTCAGTGTATTTTTTGTCATTTTGCACTAACTCAGAGCATATCTGGGAGTTGCCACTCAGGTTCCTGACATAACTAAAGAAGGCCTTGTGATTATCTTTAGCATCTTGTGCAATTTTTCTTTCGAAGCTGGCCTTAGATGATTTTATGAGGGATCGTAGTTTCTTGCTAGTACTGATCAGAGATGCCTTCCCTTTTTGGGATTTTGCTCTATCATGTAGTAGCTTCCTCCTTCTGTTGTATAGCTTATTTATGACTGGGGTCCACCAGACAGGTCTCCTGGGTTGAGAGAGTAAGAGCAATAAAGGAATGGAACAAGGATGCAGTCATAATAATAAGCTAGATTAAAGGACCACTACATGTTTGTCTCTAAATTTCCTCATTTTCCTCATCTTTTTCTCCCCTATCAGTTGACGTTTGCATCACAAAAAAGCCGTAATGGACTTAGGAAGTCTAATTTTTACTTTTTCGCTCATCCTCCTATCTGCAGCACCGTTACTGGGTTCCATCTTCCTGCCTACAAACAGTCTCGCGACACTGTATACACAGTGTGGGCGCTGCAATGAATTACTAATAACGCCCTCTGTTTTCAGTCTGTATATTCTCTAGGACAGCCCTCCTCCAGTTATTACATATCCAAAACAAAAAAACGCCCATTTTAATTAGATATGCAGGACGTTTAGTTCAACTCTTCCTCTGCCTATAATAAAACAGTTGTACAACTGTGGGAACTTTTATTCTTTCTCGAGCTGCTGAAAGCATCTGTTTTTTTGACAGACTAGTCTTTCCCAAGAAGAGGATTTACTTTTGCAGCTGCAGTTGTATTTACTTTTCTGTAATTTAGGTATGTAAACCAACCGCCTGCTATAGCTACTATTTATAGATGTCCTCACTCATTGTTTTTACATTTTAATTTAAGTTGGTAAGGCTTGAAACTGTTGTCAAGTCATCACAATAGTTTGCTGCTGTACAGTGTCTGTTGTTTTCAAGTTTTGTTTATGAAAGCATACCCCAGATCAAACACGGTTATTTGCATATAATAATTGTAAGTGTTTCTTTAAATGCTGATGCCTGCCTGAGTCTGCAAGCAAAGTAAACTTTGGGGATTGTCTTGCTGTGATTAATTCAAATTTGAAGAGGTTATGTGCTGGTATTCTGCTTAGTAACACCTCCGATGCACAGGCTGCTGATTGAGATAGTGCTGTTTCATTAGTCACTCTTTTATTTATTTTATTATTTATTTATTTAAATTTGTTGACCGGGAGTGTCCGACTGGACGTGGGTCCATTTTCAGCGGAGGCCCGGGGAGAAAAGCTCCACAGTAAAATAAACAGACAGTAGTTACATTGGATTACATAGTGATTAACAATTTAACATAGAAATTACTTACAACATATTTACAGATGAAGAACATAGTGCATCAGTAGACAACTAGAATCTTTATCTGTGAAGTACATAACAGGCATTAACAAATGTAACAATGAGAAGTTCCTGCTGTATAATAAGTACTAGGCTTATGAGCATCCGAGCTTGCTATATGCTCATATGCTTTATGGAGATACGATCATGGCAATATAATATATAGTTTCTGACAATTTCTTTCTGTTTTAGCCAATAATGCACGAGGCAAAATGTGCCGCTGCCAAATGTTCAATAGTTTATTGATTTTTTTCTCTATTACATATAAGGAGGTTTCTCAGAGTTTAAAGTGTGCGCGCAATTATTTTCGAGGGTAGTAGTAGCAGTAGCAGTTGCAAATGTCAAATACACACTTGTAGCCCGAACGCCCTCTTCATCATGGTTGCAGTACTTTCTTATTTGAAAAAAGTTATGTATCCTTACAAGGCAAATAATACATTTGTGTAGTTTTTCAAAGTGGATGACATGCCCTTCACCTGTACTGTTCCCAATCTCGTCTAGTTGAAATTTGCCTCACCGTAGCTGATAAGTGAACACCCTTAAACAGGGAAATTGACAGTGAGTGTTTCTGATTTATGCTACTTTGTGGTTCTTGTACATAAGGGTTGTTAGACATCCATTGATCCTGCAGCTGCTATAAGTCATAGATGTTGATAGGTAGTTAGTAGGTTAGTGTCATTCTTTTGTTTCCCTGCCTGAGGTTTGTAATTATTCTGCAGAAATGTATTGGAATCTGAAAGCGGATGCTATTAGGTTGGGGTTCTGCGGGCATCTGTATGGAAACCGCAGAAGTGCTGTGATCAAGACTAGATGGATAAATAGTATGTATTTTTTTGTAAGGGTGAAAACTGAGGCTTGTACCTTGGTGCTCCATGGCCTTGTTAATTGTTTTAGAATGTTGAGCGGTCGACTTGGAGCTCAGGTGGTTGCTAAGCAAGTTGTGTTGCAGTGTGTATTCCTGCTAAATTTTATTGGACTTTTGTCATTTTTTTGGACTGATTTAGGGCATATGCATGTCCTGTTGATTTTTCTTGCGCTGTATGTCTGCACAGTTGCCTTGTTATCTGTATGTCTTTCTGCACGTATTTGTAGAGAGAGCAGTGAATAAGAGCTTAGTTATCATGTTTGGTGAACTGCTGGAAATCTGAAGGAGGAGTGCCAGCATACAGACTTTTCTAGGAACACTAACCTTAAGGGTGCTATCAGTTACTGTAGGATCTTTTACAATTAAAATTTGAATTCAGTGCTACAGTTGTGAAACTCAGTCTTAATTTTGTCTTTGCATTTGGAAGTTAGTAACCTGACTCGCTGCTTACTTTAGGTTTTGCCATCTGTATATAGTGGATTGTGTATACAAATAAGACATATTTTTAATATGTCATAATCCATAACCTTGTCTTCTATTCCAATTCACTGCATAGATAGTAATATCAAATTATAAGCTCAGCTTTACAGCTCTAGGCTAAAGTACACAGTACTGTGTGAAAAGGCACTGGTGGTGTACTTTGTTATCATACATTAAGTCATGCAGTATAGTATTAACAGGCACTGTGCATTACAAACACAGGCTAAAGCATGCAGACCAGTGTGAAAGGGCAATAAGCAGCTCCGACAGGATGCTGAAATGCTTATCTTTATGGTGAGGTGGGGATGACTATACAGATACTGAACCATTCTCTCCCTGGACAGGTGGTAAGGGCACATCTGAAGTACTGTATTTATATGTGTCAGCCATATTATGAAAAGACTTGCTCAAAGTATGTTACCAAAATGGATGGGGGAAGTGGTAAAAAAAAGACAGATTATTGTGCATAAACAAGACGACAGATGGGAAAGGGGAATATTATATATGCGTATTGTATTATCAGGAGTCATAAGGGTGGAATGTAGCTGGAGAGTAAAGACAGAGGGCTAAAGTGATGTATGACAACTGCAAGGGAATAATATGAGGTTGATTTAAATAATACTGTTCCACATTGATGGCAGTGGGCCATGGATCATACTATCAGCAGCAATTACAGAGTCAGTTGAGATGGTTCATAGATGGCAAGGTCACACGGAGGAAGGCATGTGCACTGGGTAGGAGAGAGACCGCTAATAGGAACTAGCACCAATATTGACACAAGTCGCCTTCTGTCACTATCCTGGTATGCTGGTAATGTTCTGTTTCATGATTAAGCAGGACATATAGTATCCAAACAGGCAGTTAGATACTGGACACAAAACTGAATGTACAGCTGCTGAATATTTTGGTATATGTTTGGAGCAGTCTTAGTGTCATTAACAGCATGCCTTTCAACCTCTTAAAGCATGAGTTATTGACAAAGTCATTAATAAAAGTGGAACAAAGCCCCAGAAATAGAGACTTTTTTAAGTATTGCTTTTATAAGCTTAGAAAGATAATAGAAAAACAGATTTTACATTGGCATACATTTTATGAAGGGTATGAAATCTAAAACTCAAATATCTGTCATTTATTTTCTAACTTCAGTCCTTAACTATTTACCATTAATTTGCCAGAAAACCTCAGTCCTTAATGATTTGCCACTAATTTGACAGAAAACCACAATTGTATCAAAAACTGACCAAAAATATAAGGCTAAAATTTGGACATTCAGCGAAATACTGTACAGTTGAGAGGTATGATTATCAGACATATCAACTCACATTCGGGTCTAGCCTTACATCTGAACTAAGCCAGTAGGGAAAGTATGCGCATGAACTGATTTTCTGAGCAAACTAAGTTTAGTGACATAACAGTAACCCTCAAATGCCTTCTAATTACATACCTGTTATGTAATTTTGGCCACCAGATAAACTTTTTGTGCCAAGACTTAATTTTCACAACACTAAAGAGTCTAAAAATAAAAAATTCTCTAGCACTGTATTTCTCAGTCTTCATGGAATTGAAAGTTTTGTTCCTGAAAGGCCACAATGTATTGACTGATCATTTCATATCTTCTCTCTTGTACAAGCACATTTCAGCTGGCATCTGCCGTATAAAGCCATCCTTCTATCAGAGAATGTAATACTCTGAACATGTCCTTGTCATTCTTTATCACTCCAGATATCATTTTAGCTTTTACTACATTTCCTTGAAAAGGCTCATCTGTAAGAGTAGTTATGGACTCCCCTATACATTCCTTCAGTTAGTTCATCAGTAATTTCTGGTAAAGGAATCCCTGACAGGCCATCCACATTGATGTGTGATTTCAACACTCTGTACTCTATCTTATAATCATGTAACATAAGATAACTTCCCATCTCCGGATATGTGCTGTAGCCGCTGTGGGCAAAAACTTGTGAAAAGCAAACGGTATTAACTATGGATTATAATCCATCACTAACATTAAATTTCTATTCAGCGGGTTATGAAAAACATTTCTTTATTCCAGAAATCATAGCAAGAGTCGCTGTAATTTGTGACTACTTCCTCTCAGCTGGGAAAGAGCATTCTAGAAGCATAACCAATATGTTTTTCCTCACCTGAGAACATAGTATGTGTTTAATAACAGCTCCGCTATGATATGCAGAAGTATTACAACCTGTTGTAAGTGGAAGGTCTTGATTGCTGCATTTTTATTACAAATTAACACCTCTTTATATTTAGGATCATAGGAAGTTACTAGGCTATTGGCCTATAGGCTGTTACATCCCTAGGCAAGAATTTATCTCATGTTCTGACAAGTCAGTACCAGATGGCCCTGGTCAGCAGGGACACAGGTGGAATCCCAGGGGTGTATTTTCTGTTCCCCATCCCATTATCTCTGTTGTGCTTAAAAAGGGGTTAATGAGCCACTCTGCTTTACATGAAGAGGGAGCCTATTCCACAGAAGGGGGAGTCTGTGGCACACAAATCTGTCAGGCAAACAAGTCCTATTGATGCCAAAGACCAGGTTGAGGTCACACATATGGTTTACCCGAGTGCAGCTTGACTTGCGGATATGCAATAGTACTATCAAGGCAGGCTGTCAGATTGCTTGGTATGCCAGACATTGGTCCCCTTTGAGGAGTCTGTATGAGACTAAGTAGAGGGACAGGGCTTTTAGCCTATCTGTGTAGGGTCGATGTTTGAGTCCCTGGATTCTGCTGGTGCGGAACCTCTGTGGTCTCTCCAACTGCTGCATGTGCTTTGTGAGGTACATGCCAAAATGGGGCATTGTACTCAATAATGGGTCTTATAAGGGAAGATTACAGGGACATTATGACATCCTTATCCCTGCATGAGATACTCTTTCTAATAAGGAGGGCCATGTAGAAAGCTGTCCATATAATGGAGGCAATATGGTGGTCAAAAGTCAGTTTGCTATCAAGCTGGTGACCAAGTTCCTCAAGACTGACTGCATACTTAGCACCTTGTAATCAATGTGCAAATTTGTGGGGACAATGATGCATTTTTGGGCATTCAGTTTGAGATCATGTTTCTAGCACCAGTTATTTGTTTGAGGAAGACAGGGTCTAGGAAGATGTTGACATCACTAGGGGCACTGATGACAGTGCGCAGCTTCCAGTCATCTGCAAACTTGGTGAGCCATAGCCCACTGGTTTTGGCCTGCATCTCAGAAAAGTATATTCCAACCACCGTGGCAATGATCCCTGGGGTCCATAACCCATGATGAGTCAACTGCATGAGGTGGCTTCTCCTATTTTGACTATTTATTTATTTATTTTATTTTACATTTGTTAACTGGGATAGTTCACTGCACACATGTCCTTTTTCAGTGGAAGCCCGGGGAGAAAAGCTCCATAGGTAATTGACTAACAATGCACAACAGATTTAAAAAATATACATGAAATAATCATAATTATGCTGGTAACTGAAAATACATCATATTCTGGAAGATACATATTTAAACGTTTATGTACATACAGTTGAATAAAGAAGTCACAAATACAATAACGCATGGAATATTAACATCAGAAAAACAAAATGAAGGAAGGCAGCTATCTGAATATTAGGCAGGTGGGGAGTATCCTGGATTAGAACTGGAATATAGCCAAGTAGCACTGAAGTCAGTTTTACTGACTTTTTAAACTGTGTTAAGGAAGGAATGGAGGATATGTGGGCAGGTAGTGAGCTCCATATTTTGGACAAGTAGTTGGAGTAGAGTGATTCCCCTGCTGTATTATTGACTGTTGTTACTTTAAGAAGGAATTTAGTACTAGAACGGAGAGAACTGTTACTAGAGGAGGGTTGAAGCAGGTTTTGCAATGAAGGGGTTTTCCTCTTGTAGGTGGGTTCTATCAGTGATCCACTTTGTTACCCACCTGGTAACATACAGACTGTTGCCTAGTTGAGAGACTTTGTCTATTATACCCAAGTGAGGAATAGTATCGAAGGCTTTGGCCAGGTCAAGAGAGGCAGTGTGCACCATCTTCCCCTAATCCATGGCTTTGCTGACAGTCTCAAAGAAGTCAACCAAGTTAAGTAGGCATGACCTCCCCTTGATGAAGCAAAACTGTTGGAGATTGAGTGTTTGGGGATTGCCAATGTCCTTTTCAATGAGGTCCATGATAATCCATTCCACGGGCTTGCAGATCAGGCTTATTAGGCTGATGGGTCTATAATTTCCATGATTGGTGGATGCGCCACCTTTATGCAAAGGGATGAAAATGGCTGTCCTCCACTCTGCTGGGATGAAGCCGGTACTCATGCTTTGGTTGAATAGGGTGCCTAATGGTGCTGCAAGTTCCTGCGTGAGTTCATGTATGATGCAGCCTGGGATGTTATTGTGTCCTATGAAGGCTGTATTTTTCAGCTTTGAGAGGGCAGTGTTGACTTGATCCCTAGAGATAGGGGGAGGGGGACAGATGCTGGGGATCACCTAATTCACTGATGGGGGATGAGGGGTGAAGTTTTCGCTGAACCTGTCTGCCAGCAGGTTGGCTATAACTATGGCGTTTGTGTATGTGGTGTCCCTGACCACCAGTTCTGAGCAGATCTGACTGCTTCCTGTCAGATTGCAGACATATCAGAAGGCGGCTCTGTGATTGTCTTTAGTGGATGTGGGCAGTTTGGACTCTAAGTTTGCTTTGGAGGATTTCACTAGTGCTCTTATTTGCTTGTTCAGGCTAAGGAGAGATTGCTTCCAATGAGGCACCCAGCTGGTCCAAGGCATTTGCAATGACGAAATCAGGGAATCTGTGGGCACTTGTGTTTTGGCATGAGTACTTCTTGCAGTCTATGGTTGGATAGTTAAAGTCACCCAGGATCAGGATAAAAGGTTGAATCTAAGATTAAGCCTCCCATGGTTGATATTTGATGACCAATTCAAAGTCAACCTCCACGTACACAAATGCATTAAAAAAAAAAAAAGCATCACGAACTAGGTCTTCTTTATAGGAATAGAAATTCCAGTGTAAAGAAGCCAAAATGACCCTACCCTGTGCTTACCTTCTCCCACACTTATTTTACAGCTCACAAATCCTCACCAAGCTTCAAAAAAGTCATACCTTAGATTAGCACATTTTCCGCAAAGGCCCATGGAGAAAAAATACAAAGTATTACACAGCAGTTTTTTAACAAACAAGCAACAAATGCAGTTTGAATAATTGTAATGTGTTATACATAGCAAAAAAATTAAGATTATTCAAGTTATGTGGCAATGGTTGGATGTTTAGACCAATTTTACTTGTTTACATGGTAATGCCGAGAGCAGGTGAAATATGCAGTGAAAAAAAAACAGGCTTATCATACATTTTGAGAGAAAGCCTATGCTAGAAATTGATACATGTAACGGAATGTCAGCAGATGATAGTATGTAAATGTAATGAATGATGTAGATATTTGTTCACCTTTAGGGTAAGAGTTTATTCTGGTGTTGAGCAAGAACAGGATTTGTAAATGTAATTGGTTCATCATGTCATGTTTGCATTTGCACTGCTTTAACCACTAGTAAAACTGACAGACTTTACTGATTTGCTGAAGTATGGGTTTGCAGCACTGCCCAAACAGTTTGCTGTCTTTTGTGTGGACACTGCAGCTTCTCTCATAGTTGATTTATATTCAGGAATACAATGCGAGCATGAGCAATGTTTTCTTATGAACCCGGGGCACTCATTGCTATTTGCACAGCCTTGTTTTCAATGTTTATTACTTTACAAACTGATGCAGTGTCAGTCGAACAGAGTCAATTCTACAAACTGAAACAATTGTGTGAAGGCCAAACTTTTTCACCATGCTATTGCTATCTCAATGGTTATATTTGTAGTTTTACAAAGGGTCATAAGTGAAATTCTATATAGCATGATCCCAGTTGGTTTCATTACGTTTCATCTAAAGGTACCAAGCATGGAATGGGTGAAACCACACTATAACCACATGGGTTAGATTAATTTGTGGATAAAACAACAATGGTTAATGGCTAGGCATAAAAAAAAAAAAAAGACGCAAGGCCAGGTAGGCTAGTAATCCATAAACACTGCTAATCTGCCAATATTTATAGTTGTGTTCAGCCTCGAGGAAACGCAAGTTATAATCACTGCAGATCTTTCTAATCAGTTTGCCTGCCACAATCACATTTCTTTTTATTAATGGACATGTAAATATGAAGCAGAAGACCGTTACTGAAGCACCACAATCAAGAAAAACGGTCCAGGCAAAAACAAGGATGGCAGTTGAGTAAATTTATTCATATATCACAAGCGCTTTCACCCTGGCTCAAATGCAGGACTTTTTCAAGTGAAAAAAATAAGTACATTGTAATAGACCCTGTTTAACTGAAATCCATTCATAAAAGGTGCCAAAACATTTAAAGTGCTACACACACACACAAAATCTAATACAAATGACAAGTTGAACACTTTTAAAGTGTGTTATAAAGTTACAAAGTGAAATCTGAAAAACTGAAAAGCTTTAAACAATATTTATATAATATTTGAACCCAATCAAGTTCAAATAATTTTAAACAAGAGAATAAAAGAAATATAAATTAAAAATAAAGGAAATGTGAGCTGAAAGCATTGGGGATGGATAATATGTTGGGGGGGGATTCAATATGGTTGATTCACAGGAGAGTTTCGACCATGAAGGGCATATGGAGACTGTTAGTGAAGAATGTGAGGTAAATGAACAGAATTTTTCTGGAGGGAGAGGGAGAGGGAGAGGAAAGAACTCAACGAGACCCAAAAGGAAGGTGAAAACATAGTAATGGACAGTGATGGAGTTACATATTCTTGTAATGGCTTCAACATTTTTAATTTGAGCAGGATAGATGTTAGAACAGAGCATTTCCATCTATTTGAAAAAGGTTTTAAGTTCATACCTACTGTTAGATTCAATGTATGTGATGCTTTATTAAAGTTAAAACTCTTTGTTAGAAAGCTTAATTTAGCTGTTATTTTTGACCAGGTCGACACGAGTGATAACAACAAATTTAGGAAGTTGAGTACCTATAACCTCCCCCTACTTCCGGCACTACAATTGTTTGAGGAAGTCTGTGCAACTGATATATATGATTTAAGTATCAATAAGGCCTTCTGAAAAAAACATGGATTTAAAATGAACTTGTCCATGGAGGAAAGGGAAACCTTGAAGGAATTGATCACTGATAGAGAAATTCGAATTATAAAACCTGATAAGGGGGGGTGGTATGGTTTTGGTCAACACTCTTGACTGCATTAGTAAGATTTTTGAGATTTTAAATGATACAAATGTATATTTACCTGTATCTATTAATGAAGTCAATATTTCATACAGAAAGACTGACCTTGGGTTGGAAGAACTAGTATTTGAAAATAGGTTGGATGACAAGCTTGCGGATGCCTTATTAATAAAGAAACCAAGGTTAGCTACCTTTTTTGGCATCCCCAAAGTGCATAAGTCTACAACTGACCCCCGCTTATAGACCTATTGTTTCTAGTGAGGGCTCTAAAATCTGTTGTATAGCAAATATTTTGGACCGGGCTTTAAAGCATATCATAGGGAGTTACACCCATCTATTAAAGGACTCATGGGATTTTTGGATGTGTTTACCCCAGCAGCCCTATGTGGGTGAAGGGTATTTTGTAACCATAGATGTGGTTGATTTGTTTTCATGTATCTCCACAGAGGAGGGGCTTGATTTATTCTGGGCATTGTTGGAAGAAAAAAGACCATTGTTGGACATTGATGTAGATGTTGTAGTTGAACTCATGAGGCTAGTGTTGGAGAACAACTTTATTTATTTCGAGGGTGAAACTTTTAAACAGATTAGAGGAGCTGCTATGGGCACAGCTTGTGCCCCCATATATGCTAATTTGGTGTTATTAAAATGGGAGTTGCAGTATATCTTCAACTCCAGCTATTGGAAAAACATACAACTCTACAGGCGTTTTTTGGATGACTTGTTTATTATATGGGATGGGAGGGAACAGTTGATTCTATCACTGACTTGCTTACATTCTTGAATTCCACTACTAGTTTTCTTAGATTTACTTTTAAGTTTGATAAAAATGGAATTGACTACTTGGATGTTAGGTTACATAAAACTACTAAGGGCTTGAAATCTAGTATCTATAGAAAGAGTACATTCAGTAACTCGTACCTTCCCTTTAATAGTGATCACCCTTGGAAACAGAAAAAAAGTATCGTTAAAGGCCAGATGGTTAGGGCAGCCAGAATGACCTCCGAAAGGGAATATTTTGAAACTGAAATTAAATTTATTTCTGACCTTTTTAAGGTAAGAGGCTACCCAGTGGCCCTTATTGAAGCTGTTGCCCAAGAGGTTAAAGTGGGGTGGGGTGTAAAATATCTGCCACTATTAGGTAGTACTGTGACAAGTGACCCTGTGGCAACAGAAGGTCTGAACAATTTCAAGAGATCCATGGTATTAATCCTGACCCAGAGACTCCACAGACTCTAGAATAGATTGCCCATACATGTCAAGCAGAGTGCCTCTTTGGCCCTCTTCAAAAGGAACCTTGACGATTGGATGGGAGAAAGGAAATTCACCCCGGGGATCACATCAGTCGCCCTGCTAGACAGGGGTCCAGGGAAGTAAATAGTGTGGAAAGAAATAGCCAGGGAATTGTTATGGCTAGGCTTGTATAGGCCCCGGGGCTGATAGCCTAGTACCAACCTATGAACCTATGAACCTATATAGCCGTGGTTCCAATGAGGTTAAGGGTTTGATTGAATCTAACTGGAAGATGTTGAAATTCAATAAGGGTGTTGCTCATAAGATAGGTGAGTGGCCCAGTTTTGTTTTCAAAACAGGAACCAATTTAAAGAGGATGTTTGAAAGGAAAAACCACCACAACAGAGTGGGGTGTGAGCAAGGAACAAGAAAATGTGGAAGGTGTGCAAATTGTAAATATATTTCAGAATGTACTAGTATTACCTTAAACAACTATGAGGGTATTAGTGTTCATTTTAGGAAGGGGACCTGTACAACCAAGGGTATAGTATATTTGGCTTATTGCAAGGATTGTATGAATTTCTATGTGGGTAAATCAGAAAGGGCACTTGGTAAACGTATTTATGAACACGTTTACAGTATTAGGAGAGGGAATTTGAACAATGCATTATGTAAGCATTTACAAATGGAGCCTTCACATTTTGTTTTTTCTTTTGGAATTTTAGAACAAGTTTTTCCAGACCCAAGGGGTGGTGACTGGGAGAACTGGTTGTGCTGCAGGGAGACCTTTTGGCAACTGAAATTAAATTCTTCCAGCCACCAGGGTTGAATGAATATGTGTCAGTCAAATCACATTTAGTGAATAGAGCTGAGAAACTATAAATTCTCACAGATGTGGTGGAGTGTTCATATTATCCATCCCCAATGCTTGCAACTCATATTTCCTTTATTTTTAATTTAAATTTCTTTTATTCTCTTGTTTAAAATTATTTGAACTTGATTGGGTTCAAATATTATATAAATATTGTTTAAAGCTTTTCAGCTTTTCAGATTTTACATTGTAACTTTATACCACACTTTTAAAACTGTTCAACTTGCCATTTGTATTAGATTTTATGTGTGTGTAGCACTTTAAATGTTTTGGCACCTTTTATGAATGGATTTCATTTAAATAGGGTCTATTACAATGTACTTAGTTTTTTCACTTGAAAAAGCCCTGCATTTGAGCCAGGGTGAAAGCGCTTGTGATATTTGAATAAATTTACTCAACTGCAATCCTTGTTTTTGCCTGGACCATTTTTCCTGATTATTAATGGACATGTAACATACTTTACCAGAGATTGAAGGAAACAAAAGGAAAGGCTCCTGAATGGGGCAGTTGCCTGAATAAGTCAAGAGAGGGGTAAGCACGAAAGACTGCATATCCCAAAATAAGTACAAGTTCAATGGGTGAAAGTTCTAGATTGTGACTGATAGCCATTAATTTTGAGCATCTTCTGTTAATTTTTTATTTATCATTTGTTAACCGGGAAAGTCCGACTTGGAATGAAGCCAATTTTCAGCAGAGGCCCGGGGAGAAATGCTCCAGATGCATGTCTTTTGTAATGTGGGAGGAAATCAGAGTACCCAGAGGAAATCCACATGAACGCAGGAAGAACATGCAGAGTCCACACAGAAGGCACCCCAGCCAAGAATCGAACCAGAGAACCTCTTGCTGTGAGGCGACAACACTACTGCTGCACCACTGTGCTGTCCCAAATTCATACATCCTGGTATGTACTCCAATGCCTTCCTTTAATTATGTGAGCCATTATTTTCAAGTAATTTCCATAGACAGTGGTCATTGACGGTGGCACAATTATGCAAAACAGTAGGTGACAGTCAGATTGCAGATTATGGTATTCATTGTGTACGCTGTCTTTGCAAATTTATGGTTGTCTAGGATTATTTCCACCTGAAGCAAGATGATTACTAACACACATAACCCCTCTACCCATCTCTCTGTTCTACTTGCCTATGTGTTCTTTGCAGTGGGCTAGTGGTCACATGAGTTTTTATGTATGTATTTATTTGCAGTTTGTTATCTGGCAAAATCCTGTGGCTGATTCGGACCCTCTTTTCAGTGGAGACCCAGGGAGAATAGATCCTCAATATAATATAAAGTACATTCAACAGAAAATGTTGTGCTTGGGCAGTATAGCATTGATAGACATTCTAGTAATAACAGAGTTGAGATCACTTTCCATACAAATAAAATTATATAGGTTTATAGGTACATTGTTAGGTACTAGGCTATTGGCCCTAGGGCCTATACAAGCCCAGCCAAAAAGGTACCCTGGCTTTTGCCACCCAAGAAAATTATTTTCCTGTGCCACTGTCGAGCAGAGCCACAGAAGTGATCCCCGGGGTGAATTTCCTATTTCCCATCTAAGCATCAAGATTTTTCTTGAAGAGTGCTAATGAGGAGCTTTGTTTGATATAGATAGGTAGTTTGTTCCAGAGTATGGGAAGTCTCTGGGACAGGAATCTATCCCTCCGGGATGCTCTGTTTTTTGTGGTGACAAGGTTTAGGTCCCTAGAGCATGTAGCTTGGAGGGATTGGGCTTTTTTAAGTGGAGCATGTCTAACAGCTCTGGGTCTGACATAGCTTTGTATGTTAGGCAGAGATCACCTCTGAGTAGATGATATGCGATGGAGTAAAGCTGGAGTTTTTTGAGACGGTTCATGAGGGCATCTGTTTGAGGCCAGTAATCCTCTTTGTGAGATATTTCTGTGGCCTTTCCAGTTGTTGTAGATGTCTTGTGAAGTACATACCAAAAGAGGCGTTGTACTCTATAATGGGTCTAATGACTGATGAGCAGAGGGGTACAATGACCTCTTTTTTTCTGGATGAGAAACCTTTTGTGATGAGGTGTGCCACGTAGAAGGATTTCCTAACTACTGTGGCAATGTGATTATCAAAGGAGAGACAACTGTCCACCTGTGTCCCAAGGTCTCTTATCACACTTTCAGTGTTAAGTATACTACTGCCTATGTTGTAGTTCATGGGTACAGAGTTTTTACCAAAGGGGTAATTGTCCTCTTTGTCAAACAAGAACAGAATCAGTTATGTACTGAGTTAATTGAAATAAATACCGCTTTTGAGGATATAGTGGTGTTTTGGTTGCACACGCATTTATACACTTATTAACTTAACAGTGAATATGTGAAGCAGTGTAATGCTTTTGTGCCTCTAACTTGTCCGTTATAGTTGCATAACCACTTCGTAGTGCTGTAGTTTATTTCTACCTAAATGAGTTTTAGCAGTCGTTTGTGCAGTCAGTGTCAGGAAAGATAGCAAATTTTCATTTTTGAATTGGCATGGTGTACAAAAATGGCAGGCATCGTCACTAGTGTCGGATGCATGCAGTTAAGGCAAGACACAATTTCTTACAAAAAGCTGATATCTTCTCCTGCTTGCTTTAAAATATGTGTCCTTGCATGTTACATTGGACTTATTCCCTTCTTTCAGTATTCGCGATGTATGGGAAAAGTCTTGATTACTGTTGATCATTCCAAAGGTTTGACACTTTTGACTTGCATGTGCAGGGTGTAAGATTTCTAATATGTGATGAGTATTTGACTGTAAGCACCATTGAGTGAATCTTGTCAATAACAAATGCAGGTTGTTTCCAGTGCCTTAGACAATAAATGGGCATTGATGAATGTGTGCTATATGACCTTTTGAAGTTGACCATGTGCCATGTGTTGTAATAACTTGTGTACCCATGAGGTCATTCATGCATAGCAATACTGAAAATTCTGTGCACCATGAAATTGTCACCACGTGGGTTTTATACAAGTATCCTCATTGGAACAGTCTTGTAATTTGCTTGACTGCAGCATTTACAGATGTGGGGGTTGGTATACCTGCCATGATTGCTTACTTGCATACATCAGCATGATCTCAATGCATACTCTTAATACTGAATATGTGTCTGCTTTATAAAGCATTGAGAAAGAGCACAGCATATCTAAGAATTTATTTTAGTAATACATCAATGCATTAGACAAGACATCCAGTTAAAGGCAATCACCAAAATTAGGAATGAGTGCAGGGTAGCCGATACAAAACAATGTTTCATATTACCCTTTATGGGGAGATTGGCTAGGCATCAATTGGCACACAAGGGCAGCTTCCCAGTAAGTATGTATGAAGCGATGAAATTTAACAGGTATGAATATTGCTAATTTTGGGCCTCACGTGCTAAATGTAGTTCATGATTGGGTGCATATGGAATCTGCATTTGTGCATGCTTCTTTTCAGTAAGTGATGCATATATAGCCTACCTGGATCTCGCAAAAGCCTTCGATACAATACCCCACTTGGGCATTATAGATAAGCTCACCAGCTTAAATATAAACCCCTATGTCACTAGATGGGTTGCAAACTGGCTCAAGGACAGAACCCACATGGTTAGAATTGCTGGAGCCATGTCAGACTCCAAACCAGTTACAAGTGGTGTCCCATAAGGCTCAGTCCTGGGACCTCTCTTGTTCAGTATATATTTCTCGGAGGTACAGGCCAACATGGAAGGACTGTGGCTGACCAAGTTCGCAGATGACTGCAAACTGGGTGCCATAATCGACTCTCCAGCCGACACAAGCATCCTCCAAAAGGGCCTCATAGAAACAGACAACTGGTGCCAGAGCCATGGCCTCAAGCTAAACACCAAAAAGTGTATAGTCATCCCCTTTGGCAAAAACAAAGTGACCACAAATTACCACATAGGTGGTAATCCATTAAGTACGGAAGAAGTAATTAGGGACCTGGGGACCCAAGTTGATAGCAATCTCTCATTTGACAACCACGTGGCCAAAGTGGTTAGAAAAACATTTTATATAGCCCACCTAATCATGAAGGGATTCACATCTAGATCAGGGGAGGTCATTGCGCCTCTTTACTCATCCCTCATCAGGCCCATAATTGAGTACAATGCCCCTTTTGGGATGTACCTTACCAGACACCTGCAGCAACTGGAAAGACCCCAAAAGTACCTCACCAAGAGGATCAAAGGGCTCAAACAGATGCCATATGCTGCCCGGTTAAAGAAACTCCAGCTCTACTCAGTGGCATACTGCCTGCTCAGAGGCGATCTGTGCCTGACGTATAAAGACATGTCCAACCCGAAATTAATGGACATGCTGCACCTCAGAAAATCCAAATCCCATCGAGCTACGCGCTCGAGAGACTTGAACCTCAGCACTGAAATAAATAGGACATGCTGGAGGGACAGATTCATAACCCAGAGACTCCCTTCACTCTGGAATAAAATCCCAGTCCAGGTTAGGCAGAGTCCCTCATTGACTCTCTTCAAGAGGAATCTTGATGAGTGGATGGGAGATCGTAGGTTTACCATGGGTATCACTTCTGTGTCACTGTTAGACAGAGGCACAGTATACTAACTTCGAAAAAGGGCATAGCAAAATTAATTTAAAATGGGTGGCGAAAGCCAAACACACTCTGGCTAGGCTTATAAATGCCCTAGGGCAGATAGCCTAGTATGAACCTATTCAAAGAGAAGTGAAAAGTGATGGCACGCATAACGGTTGGATGTTCTTCCTTTTATCAAGCTGTTATGGCCTGTGTTGGCAACATGATTTACTGAGGTACTATTACATGACTGATGACGTCATTACAGGATGTGACAACTGAGCTGGTCATTGACAATGTCAAGTGAACAATGGTGTCTATAGGCCAGTCCTTATTAGCATGTATAAAATGTGCTGGTCTGAAAACAAAGCATGCATATATTACTCTTGCAATAAATAAAGGAAGTAGAAAGTGTTGACTGACTCTGGTTTTCCTTGTTTCTGTAGGAACATCTGCAGTACAACATGCCACATTGTCTAGCCTATGCATGTGCAACACACACTGGGCAACTTGAGGATGGTGTGTCTATACATGCCTTCCTCAGGGATGTTCACCTTTGCACTGTATGGGTGACTCGCTGTGGAACCAACGTGGGCAGCATTCCAAAATTTGTGGAAGAAGTGATGTGCAGCAAGAGAGTCAAGTATTACTTGTGCTCCAAGCATTTCAAGGATTGTATGTTCGAAACGAATATGATGAAGAACCTTCTTTCAGAAGAGCTGCTGAAACATCAGACTCGTCGGCATCTGAAGAAGAATGCACTGCATATGAGTTCAGTCATATGCAAACCAAGGAGAGACTGTCATCATGTAACAATAATGGCTGACACATGCTGTGAATCAATGTTAGTTGTTGTAATAGCCTGTGTTCTGTAGGTCTTGTAGTGTAAAAATTACAATGCAGTTCATGACACCATCACTATGCTCATCCATTCTGTGGCAGGCAGGTGACTGAAATAAAGCACTGGTTATTAACATGGTAATTTCATTGTCATCTAGGAAATAATGTCAGAGTGCTAATCCGGTAATTTTTTTTCTATCCCTGTACAACTCCTGGATGAGTTGCTGTCAAGACAAATGAGTCCATCTGACACAGTAATGCAACTGTTTACTGATAACCAGGCTCAAGTATGTGGAGAAATGCAAAACAGCTTTCATACATGCTGTGTGTGCTGATGGCCAGGTGTGCTCATTTTTAATCTAGTGTGAGGTTGAGAGGTGAATCTGTATCTAGTTACTACATTTATGTGAATGGCTGCATGATGTTCACTTGATGGTTTGGCAGGGCAAATCATCTGTATATAGTAATTGTCAAACTTTAGTCAGTCCGCATAGCCTTAATAAGAAATACATTTTTTTTATTTTTTTGTGGGAGGAATGTTGGTCTGTCACTGTTAATAAAAATAAATCTTATTCTATATTTCTGGATTGTAGGAAGAGATGCTGTTCGTGGTACGGGAACCAGACCTGATGATGGAAATGGAAGTCACAATTGGCAATAGTGTAAGTAACTGGATACAACGTCTACTAGAATTACATTTCAGTGTTAAAATCATACTATGATTAGGAGTATAGTTGTGTGACATAAATCTTCTCTTTCCTTCTCACAGGCCAATGCATCAACATTCCATGAAGAAGCAGTCAGCTTTAGGATGGATCTTGACCTTAATGACACTGAAAGTGTACTGGAAACGGGAATGCAGATGACCATGTCAACAAGTAGTGCTGCCTGTGGTACATGTTGTGTGAACAAAAGATTCACGCTTACCATTGGAAATGAAATGGGATCATTTGCCAGAAACAACTCTGAAGTTCAATGTAGTGTTACTACAGGCAAGCAAAAATCACGGAGTCTACGGTGTCAAACAAGGATAGTACATTATACAACAAGTCTTGGAACACAGACCTGTCTCCCATGGGTTTCCGTGCATGATGCTGTGACAACGGCTTCCAGTTGGAAAGATGCAGCAATGCAGTTTCCAGAGCTGTGCCCCACAGTAAAGCATATACTGAAGGACCACACTTATGCACACAGGACCATTGCAGATGATGACCTTGGAAATGACAATTTCAAAACAATGAAGGACCAAGTGACTCAGGTGTACTTGTCAAGACGATGTATGGAAGTGGATGTACTGTCACCTATACTTGGTTGTAGAACTCCAGTCAAAGATACTCAACTTTTATCCAACAGTGGTATGTCGAAGGAAAATACTTCAGTGACTAGGAATACTGATGACGTCAGCTCATCCAGCCTGTCAGAGTTGAGCTCGCAGCGCATATTTCTGAGTTTCCAGCTGGAACAGATGGCTATATTTAGCTGTGAAGGGTTTCCAGCTGGCTTTTGCAAGCGGGAATGGACGGTTATATTTATGAATGATTTATTTTCAAAAGCTGCCTGCTGCCTGTGCCTATGCATGAAGCATGCATACTGGTATGTTGATGAATTTAGTTTTGAGTGTTTGTGGCTGTAGTACATGCCACTATAGTTGGATATGTGCAGCACTGTGTACGGTAATTTCTGCCAGAAGCCAATTTGGTCATTATTAATTATGTGCAGGTGGTGTAGTATCACTTTTAAATGAGATCTGTATAGCAGTAGGATACCACCGCCTTTCATGCCGCTGGGGCTGCAGTCAAGAAAATGGATGTATCTAGATAAAATATAGTGGAGAAAGGGGTTACCTAATCTCAGCAGAGTTTCAGCAACTGCTATGAAGTCTGGGTTGTGAGGAGGTATTGTACTATTACTCTGACCCATTTTGTTTATGATGCTTTGGGCACTGAGACAGTAACAGGAGAGAAGCTGTGGATCAAGGGTATATTCTATATTACTTTGAGTGAGTAGAAATAGAGAGCTTAGGAATAGCTTGTGTAAGGATTTGGGATGCTTGATTTGGTGTCTGATGGTTAGGAAGTCTGAGTGGCTGATATCTGAATTCCATGATGTGTAACTGGTTGTGTTTGGTGAAATGAACAGAATTTAGTTGGAGATGCATAGAAGTGCCTAGGAATGCAAAAGGTGAAGAGTATGTAGGCTAGAGTGGAGCCTGTAAAGGAAAGGTAGGACACTGGCTTCCATCAGTAGATAGTAATGGCATATGCTGGTATGAACTGAAGAGGAAGAAGAGGGTGGAAAATGGTGAGGGATTAGCATAATGAGATTTTATGGAGCAGTAAGGGAAAAAGAAGTAATATGTAAAGGAGTAACAAACCATCAGTGAATTGTTATGCATTTGTGAGTTTAATGTGTATGTGGGAGGTAAAATATCATTTGAAAGAGGTTATGAAAGGATGTCTGTTAACTGGCAAAAGTATGAAAGAATGAGTGCTTTGTTGAAAATGGAGGAGAAATTATTGGGAAAAGAGATTGAAAAAAAGTAAAAAACTGAAATGAGTGTATTTTAGTTTATGCATGTGAAAGAAAAAGATGGCCTGGAGAAATTATACACACTTGCCCAGCTTTCCAAATTGTAAGCACCTACTGACTTGTAGAGGCAGCTTTACTGATTTATCTGGCATAGGACCAGCAGATGGCCAATAGGCACACTGAATATGATGTCTGTCTGTATCTTTTGTTAAACCCTACTCAGCTGCATTGTATCTGTGATGGAGACAGTTAACATGGATTTCAAACGCTGTGCACCATTTCCTACTAGCAAGCCAGTGTAATATTGAAGATGTTAGACAATGATACTGGTTATCAAATGCTAGAAAAATTAGAACAGTTGTGAAAGTAATTTAGATGGGTTTTCTGAAAAGAGATATATTTTCTGCCCCAGTAATGACTGAAACTTTCAATTATATTGCCTGAGCCATGCTATGAGACTTACAAACTTCCAGGTTTTTAATGTTTTAATTTATTAATTTATTAATTTATTAACAGTATGACTGAATTAGTTTATTATAAGCCCTTTTCATTCATGACCCAGTCCCTGAAACAAGAGCTAATACAGTACATATATTGATAGATGAGATTAGCAAAGTAAACCCCCATGACTTTTAGTATGGCTAGGCTTGTATAGGCCCTAGGGCTGATAGCCTAGTACCAACCTATGAACCTATGAACCTAAGAAGGCAAAAACTGGAATATCAACTAAAACCTCTCCAAGAAAACATGCAAACTTCACAAAGATGAGAAGTGTAGAGTACAACTGAACTACAGACAGAGGCTACCACTGTCTGGAACAGACTATCCATAAAAATAAAGCAAAGCTCATCCATCCATCCATATTCAAATGCAACTTGGATCTAAGGATGAGTAATAGAAAATGTACTCTAGGATTTCCCCTCATGCCACTAATGGATAGAGGGAGTTCCTAGATGCTGCATCCCTTACATGCCCCCCTAAAATTATCTATGGTATGATTACAGTTGTTCACACTAGGGCTAATATACAATTATCAGCCATGGGGATAGCTAATACTAATCAAAATGTTAATTCAAGCACCAAAAGGGAATTGGCTAAGCTTAAAATGTCCTCCAAGTGAACCTATGTTGTGGTAGTAAATAGTTATAAAAAATTACCCTTTTTAGTTCACTAAGTGCCCCTGTCACCCCCCCCCCCCAGTCTTTAACAGTTTTTGGTGCCTATGTCAGTAGCTTTGGAGAAGAAAGCATTTCTCAACTGCATGCATAATTTGAGGGAAATGGACATCACCATCAGTGTTGTAGCTACAGATCGGTATTGTGGGATCGCCAGTGCTATGCGAACAGAGTTCACAGACATTGACCATCAGTTTGATCTATGGCATGTGTCTAAAGGAATTACTAAAAAGATTGTTGAGGTGGCCTGGAAAAAAGATATGGAACAGCTCATGCCATGGTGTCATAGCATTTCAAACCACTTGTGGTGGTGTTCTGAAACATGCGATGTAGATGCAGAGCTGCTGCATGACATATGGAAGTCCGTACTGTATCACATCACTGATCAGCACCAATGGGACTGTGGCAAGAAGTTCCATGCCTGTGAACATGACATGCCCATTGATCACAGAGAACAGAAGCAGTGGTTGGAGGAAGGCAATGAAGTGCACTGGAGTTGGCAAAAATTGTCCTGAACCAAACACTGGTGAAGGATCACCAACACCTAACTGAATTCTGCCACACAGGCAGCTTGGAAGTCTTTCATGCACTGCTTTACAAGTATTGTCCCAAGTTTGAACATTTTTCTTACAATGGGATGAAAATAAGGACTCTGCTTGCCATTCTGGGTCATAATGCAAATGTGAATCGTCAGCAAGGAGTAGTGTGGTCTCCCAAGACTAACTCTGCTGCTAAGGATGATATGCGTTATCACATTGTTTACCCTAAGGCAAAGCAAGATCGGGTGGCCAAACCAATTTTTGAAGATCGAAAGTATGATTACATCTTTGACATGATCATAGATGTGCTCATGATGAAAAGTGGAAGTCTTCATGTGCCAAAGATGGACATACTGTCCATTCCCAAAAACATAGGCAAGTGTGACAGACCAGATAAGCAAGACGTTATCCTAAGGCACATGTCAAGGTTTGGTAAGTTACAACCAAATTGACTGACGCCCTTTTGCAGACAGATTTTGTCAGTGTTCCAAGCTTTAGGGAGGTAAAAGTAAAGTGGCTAAGTTAAGACTCGCTAGTCCTTTACTGCATCAGACATTAATGCAAAGACAAAGATTAAAGTAGCTATTAAGTACTCACTTGCTACATGATATGTTAATGGGCAAATGTTACCCAGGTTAGAGTACTAACTGATGTAAAACTGACATAATACAGATGATTACTAATAGATAGATGCGTGTGAATTACAACCGATTGGACTTAATGTGGAATATGACAGTGAAGTGACTGTATTTTGCATTTATCAGACCTGTCATGCAGTACTATGCCCCCTCTGATATGTACCTGACATGGCATGTGTGGCATTTGGAATGTCCTACATGGTTTACACACTAGGAGATTAGAGTATTGGTTAGTAACCAAGTGTTAATTAGACTGCCTCAGAATCATTTTCTTGTCTTATGGCTGCAACAGGCTGATAAGGTGGAAATCTCAGGCAGTCATACACAGCATAGTCAAACCCCACTAATACATACCTTCTGCATATCTGCAAAGTAACCAATGACTGAATTACACAGTCAATCAAGACCAAAACCTTGGTTGTGGCCTAAATAGAATCTGTGGTACAGACAGGCTGGCATCACAGAGACTACCCCTTTGTTGGAACATGCCTACCCACCCATGTGAAGCAGAGTTCCTCCAGTACCCATGGCCAGTTGGAGTGGTTGCAGGGAAGGGACCCCTGGTTTGGCATCTGCGTCTCTGTTGTATACAGGCCTCCATCAAATGGTTGATCTCCACAAGTGCCTGCTTACACTTATCAAGGATAGCATGAAATGTCAGATATTACAAATGCGTGGCTTGGATTAAAATAGGCCCTTGTGTTCAAAACACTCGTAAACACATTAGGAACCTAGGAGCCCAGAAACATGTGTTGAGATTCAAAGTATGAATTAATTTTATTGAGAAAATGGTATTGCTGAGAAACATAGTAAAATAGGCAGATGGCAGCAGCTGATTTCAGTACTAGTAAGCAGGGGTGAATAAACAGACCTTTGGAAAAAACTCAGTTCCCACAAACTACCACATCGATGGGAGCCCACCGAACACTGAAGGCATTATAAGAGATCTGGGGATGCAGTTTGACAGCAACTTCTCCTTCAACCACCACATTGCCACTGTGGTAAGAAAGCCCTTCTATGTGGCACATCTCATTACTAAGGGTTTTGCATCCAGGAGGAAAGAGGTCATCATCTCTCTCTACTGTTCCCTCATTAGACTAATCATAGAATATAATGCCCCATTTGGCATGTACCTCACTAAACATCTGCAACAGCTGGGGAGGCCACAGAAGTACTTTACGAAGAGGATCCTAGGCATTAAACACATGTCCTACATGGACAGACTCAGAAGACTCCAGCTATTCTCTGTCTCATATCACCTACTTAAGAGGTGATCGCTGCTTGACTTACAAAGCCATGTTTGACCCAGCTCTGTTAGAAATGCTACAGCTAATGAAATCCCAATCGCTCCACACCACATGCTCCAGAGACCTCAAATTCATTACCACAATCAACAGAACATGCTGGAGGGACAGGTTTCTCACCCAGACACTGCCCATGCTCTGGAATAGACTTCCCATACGTGTCAAGCAGAGCACCTCGCTGTCCCTCTTAAAGAGAAATCTTGATGAGTGGATGGGTAATAGAAAGTTCACCCTCGGGATCACTCCACTGGCTCTTCTTGATAGAGGCACTGGGAACTAACATAGGGTGGCATGATGCCAGGGCACTTCTATGGACTAGGCTTGTAAAGGCTCCAGGGCCATTAGCCTAGTACACACATATGAACCTATGCAAAGCCACTTCCAGTTGAGAACAGAAGTAATGCTATAAGAAGATGAAAGGACTACCTTGGTGTCATTAACATCTTGATATGTCAGAGCATTTGTTGGATAAGCACAATGCTCTGAGCTGGGAAAGAGTAAAGTATATGATCTGTCATGTGTAGCATAGCTGAAGGGTGGTAGGGCACAGATGTAACCATGAGATGAGTTTAGTTCAAGAATACTAAGCTGTATTAAAAGTGTTAAGAGCAGTGAGCAGTAACAGGACAGTGATGTGGTCTAGTGGACATTGTGATTCACAGAAATAATCACTCACAGATCTTGCAGTTAATTCTAATTATAGTGATAGTAGTTTACATGAAGGTGTCCAGCTAACTTAGCTGACCTTGCTTTTTTTGGTATTGTACGTGAGAAAATACATTAGATTCATTAAGGTCTGGTACTGATGTGAATGCCATTTGTTGTTTCAGAAACAGTGCATGAGTCAGTGGAGATGAGCATGTGTATTGCTCATGCATAAAGTGGTTGAGCATGTTGTCAAAGAATTATATGCATGGAGGAATGTAAGTTTGCATTGTTGGATTGTAGATGCTTTATTAAAGACTATGGGAAGGATTCACGAAGCCTCCGTGTAAGAGATACATGGCTTACACGGAGGCTGCAGTTAAATGGTGTGACGTCAGCATGTCATGCATATGCATGAGGGCATGCTGAATCACACCTAAGGCTAACACGGTCTGTGGAAGACAGTAGGGGGCGTGTCCGTAGGCCAAGCCCTGCAAGCGGACACACCCCCAGAAGAGTAAAAGTGCCCAAAGTAAACACCCACGACAGAGGCCATGGAAATGTGAATAAACACAACACAACACATGCCCCCACAGACTATGAACATAAAATATATAAATGAACATGTTATATATTTTTTTAAATCGTAAAGATGTTTGCCCGTGAGTGCGCTTATGCTGGCGTAAGCGTAGCCACAGTTAGCAGTCAGTGGAAAAGCATATAAGAACTAAATATGCAAAGTAAGCCAAGAAGCAATAGCATAGCGGTAGAGACGTCGGCTGAAGAGCAGGCATCCATGGTTCGAGCCCCCACAACATCAATTTTTATTTTTAGTAAAAAAAGCACGGAACAAGTCCCTGACAAATATGTACACATATAAAATCATATTTTATGTAAAATGTAATGAAATAGTCCATTTATTTTGAAGAAATGTGAGATAACAAAACAATAAAAAATGCGACATGTGCCTATAGCTGAGCTACAGTTTAACAAGGTGAGTGCATCTGCCCGTAGGTGAGCAGTGGTTTAACAGGTGTAAAATGAGTGCCCGTAGGTGAGCAGTAGTTTAACATGCTGAAACTGTGTGCCCCTAGCTGAGCTGAGCGTAATATGCGTGCTAACAGCCAAATGAAGCGTAAACCAGCATACCCCGTTTGCGCAGAGTTGCACACCGCGCCAACAAGCTAACCAACGGGCAACGTTGAGCAAGCTGTATCAAAACTGCCTTTACACAGACACACCCCCTAGCCTGTCTAGACAGTCATAAAAAATAAAAAGCAGTGGCCAGGTTCGAACCCAGGATACTATGCACCATAGTCAAGGTACTGGTTCATAGGTTCATAGATTCATAGGTTGGTACTAGGCTATCAGCCCTAGGGCCTATACAAGCCTAGCCATAACAATTCCCTGGCTATTTCTTCCCACATTATTTACTTTCCTAGACCCCTGTCTAGCAGGGTGACTGACGTGATCCCTGGGGTGAATTTCCTTTCTCCCATCCAGTCGTCAAGGTTCCTCTTAAAGAGGTCCAAAGAGGCACTCTGCTTGACATGTATGGGCAATCTATTCCAGAGTCTGGGGAGTCTCTGGGTCAGGAACCTATCCCTCCAACATGTTTTGTTTATTGTGATGACAAGGTTTAGATCCCTGGAGCATGTAGCTCTGAGAGATTGGGATTTCTTTAAGTGTAGCATGTCCAACAGCTCTGGGTTTGACATGGCCTTGTATGTTAAGCAGAGATCACCTCTGAGTAGACGATATGCGACAGAGTATAGCTGGAGTTTTTTAAGGCGGTCAGCATAGGGCATCTGCTTTAGGCCTGTGATTCTTTTAGTGAGGTATTTCTGAGGCCTTTCCAGTTGTTGCAGATGTCTTGAGAGGTACATACCAAATGGGGCATTGTATTCTATAATGGGTCTAATGAGGGATGAGTACAGTGGGACAATGACCTCCTTTTCTCTGGATGAAAAGCCCTTCGTGATGAGGTGTGCCACATAGAAGGATTTCCTGACTGTTGTGGCGATGTGGTTATCGAAGGTGAGACCACTGTCCACCTGTGTCCCTAAGTCTCTTATCACACTTTCTGTGTTTAGTGTACTGCCACCTATATGGTAATTCATGGATACATGTTTTTCCCAAAGGGGATAACAATACATTTCTTGGCATTGAGCTTGAGCCCATGGCTCTGGCACCAAGCATCTGTTTCTGTAAGGCCCTTTTGTAGAGTATCCACATAATTTGGGGATTCAATAATGGCTCCCAGTTTGCAGTCATCTGCAAACTTTGTTAGCCAGAGTCCCTTAGTGTTGACCTGTACTTCAGAGAAGTAGATGCCAAACAAGAGCGGCCCCAGGACTGAACCCTGAGGTACTCCACTTGTCACTTGTCTGGAGCTGGATTTGGAGTCGGCTACTTTTACAGTGTGGGTTCTATCAGTAAGCCATTTAGCAACCCATTGGGTGACATAGGGATTAATGCCCAACTTAGTAAGTTTATCTATGATTCCAGAGTGCGGGATGGTGTCAAAGGCCTTGGCAAGGTCTAGATAGGCTGTGTGGACCACCTTACCCTTGTCCATGGCTCTGGAGACTGATTCAAAGAAGTCAATCAGGTTCAGGAGACAAGATCGGCCCTTCACAAACCCAAACTGGGTGGGGTCCAGTGTTTGAAGGTTGCCAATGTCTTTGTTTATAAGTTCCATGATAATACGCTCCATGGCCTTGCAGATAAGGCTTGTCAGACTGATGGGACGGTAGTTTCCGGGATCCAAGGTGGATCCCCCCGTGTGGATTGGGATAACTGTAGCTCTGCGCCACTCAATGGGCACGAAACCTGAGGTGAGGCTATGATTAAACATGACACTTAGGTGAGGTGCCAGTTCATATTGTAGTTCATGTAGTACACAGCCCGGGATGTCATCTGGTCCATGGATGCTGTATTCTTGGCTTTAGAGAGTGCGTTTTGTACCTGTGTGGCTGTTATTACTGGAATTTGGCAATCTTCCGGTATTGAGATGGGCCATTTAGGGGGTGAGAGTGGGGTGAAGTTGGCACTGAATCGATCTGCCAGGATATTGGCAATATCCTTCGGATCAGTATATTTAATGCCATTCTGTTTTAGCTCAGAGCAGATCTGAGCATTGCCATTTAGATTCTTGACATAATTATAGAATGCTTTGTGGTTGTCTTTGGAATCTTTGGCAATTTTATTTTCGTAACTAGCTTTGGAGGATTTTATGAGGCATCTCAGTTTCTTACTGAGGCTAGTAAGGAGTTTTTGCATCCTGGGATTTTCCTCTTTCTGCAAAAGTTTCTTCCTTTGTTGTAAAGTTTGTTTATGGCAGGGGACCACCAGATTGGCTTCCTTTTTTTGGATGAGAGCATTTTGGTTCTATTTGGGATGGCACGATTCATGCATGAGTGGATGTGCTCATACAGTGCCAAAGTGTAGGATTCAGCAGTTGAACTTTCAGTTCCCGCCTGCATGGGTGTCATGAAGTTTGTCACTTCTGACTTGAGTAGCATGAAGTTGGCTTTAGAGAAGTTTTTTATGGTGGTTTCTTTACTGGGGGTGGGGTGGGATGTGGATGTTAAGGGTGATTAGCTTATGGTCAGACCTGACTAACGAGGGGGTGACCATAGGTATGGAGCATTGATTTCCCATGTTGGTAATGACCAGGTCTAGGATATTGGAGCCCCTGGTGGGACTATGGATTAGTTGATCCAGGGCATTGGAATTTATGAATTCCAAGAACCGTTGCGCAAAGGTGTTGGGACATGAGTAGTTTTCCCAGTTAATGGCAGGGTAGTTAAAATCACCCAGTATTAGGGTGTTTGGTTCTATCTTAATATTTTCCAGTATGTTTAGAAAGGTGTAGTGAGAATCTTCGGGTATGGTGGGGGATCTGTAGCAAGCTACAACTGGGATTGCAGTCTTACCTAGTGTTAGTTGCACTTGGAGAATTTCAGACACATTGTGTTGGCCAACTAGCCTGGTGGTGTGAATATCCTTGGTGAATATTGACACTCCTCCACCTTTAGTGTTTCGGTCCTGGTTTGGTGGCCGAAAAGTGTGGTAAGAGTTGTAGCCTGGTATTGCAGGGGTGCTCTCTGGAGCCTTGAACCAGGTCTCAGTTACTGCACAGATATCGATGTTCTCCATTTTTAGGAGTGCCTCGAGAGAGTGCATTTTGAGGTTTAGACTTCTAGCATTGAATAGCATTACCTTCAGATTTTGCATGCTTGTACCGGTTATGGCGGTGGTTTTGTCCTTTGAAGTTTGCCTAAAAAAGGCACTATAGGGGTGGCAAGAGCCTTAGCCAGTAACCTGAATCCCAGGGGCGACAGGTGCAGACCATCTCTGGCAAAGCATCGTGGTCTGTCAATCATGTCATCCCAGGCAGACAGATACTGGATCCCCTTTGAATGACACCATAAGCTTAGCCAATTGTTGAAGTCAATCATTTTATCCTTATATTGTGGTATCATTCTGGGCGAAGGCAGGATGCTACTCAGGGCTAGGGTCATACCTGCCTGGGCCACATGATCCGAGAGCTCTTCCATGTCTCTTTCATGTAGTCCAGGGAGGTACGTCTCAAATCATTCACTCCAACATGGACAATGACAGAGTCATATTTGTACTTGTTGTGGAGTGACTTGAGTGCATGCGTTATGTGGCAGATCCTGGCACCCGACAGGCAGCTGACTGTAATTTTCTCCTTATTCAACCTGGTGAGAGGGACATCAGTGTGCGGACTATAGAGTCACCTATGACTAAAGTGTTAGGTACATTGTCTTGCCTTAGGGGCTGTTGCTGGGTGGCACACTGGTGTTGTGAACTATGTGACACATTGGTTGTGATTGGTGTTTGTTTGCGTTTCAGCTTCAGAGGTCTTTGTTGCTTGGGCAGGTTACAGTTAAGGGCCTCTGCATATGTGGATTTAGTGTTGCTATATGTGGGTGTTGGTGGTGCGGGTTTAGAAGGGCTATGTGTTGCTTGAGGTGTAGTATGGGTGTTAACCTTCTCCTCTTGACTGTTTAGCACAATTTTGGGTGGAGAGAGCTTTGCTTCCATTTTGGCTATATAAGTGCATCTCTCACAGGTTGTAGTGTACTGAACCACTAAGCCATGACAGCAGTACCTAGAAATGCAGTAATAGCAAATATATAGGAATGAATACAAAGTGGAGCATGACAAAGCAGGTTTTGTGAAGTTGATACAATTCCAAAATGGCCAATCACAGATATGTGCAGGAAAAACGGCATATATAAGCCCTATAGGCAGGAATACACAGCATAAATGATTGTAGAACTAACTTGCAGCCAGAATGTCAGGAGTAGGTGAGGGTAGTTGCTTTCTAGCACAGAGGTGGGGCATTACGGAGTCCAGATACATGGTCTGGCTCCTATTCCACAATCATGAGGCCCAACTCATGCAGGGCCAGGTCCTGTGGGGAGCATATAGGGCTGAGGCATGGGACCGGTTGGCTCATGATCTCACCAGTGCCACAGGGATTCCAAGGACTGGTGAGCAGGTCTGTCACCACCATGCGGACCTGAAGAGACGCAAGCTGGACCAATTGAACCTTTGGATCCAGGAGGCCCGGCAAATGCCCAACGCCCCACTACTGAGTAAGTTACATTTAATTATGTATGTAAGAAATTAAACTAGCTGATATTATGGAGATGTGTATTCCAATATTACTTCATTTATATTATAGCTGCAGGTGTCCGTTCTGCGAACCGCAGAGCCTATGGCGATAGGCTGGTGTGGTTGCGCCACCAGGCAGGTCAGTAATCCTCTCCCAGTAACTGTAAAGAAATATAAAAGTATGACAGTTAGCAAAAGAGTGCAGTGTAGTCACTAAGTAATAAAATGTGCAAGTAACAGTGTAAGAGTGTTTGCAAGTATTGCTTGATTACAAAAGTGTGTTGCAGTCTGTAATCCAAACAGAAAAATGAAAATGTCTGAAATAAAGTCTGAAATAAAGATGCCCCACCTGTAATATAATAGTACACAACCTGCAGCAGGCTGAAAAGTACAGCTGCAGAAGATGAGCAAATCACATGTGTGAAATATACCCCTGTTGAAATACTGAAACATGACAGAAGTGAGACTGCTGGAAAGGATTGTAATAACTACAGGTAAAACATGTCAATAAAGCCTAGAAGTAAGTACCATCCTGAATAGTAAAATGAAAACAAGTGAGAGAGTGTGAGAAAGAGTTATGAATCCACCAATAAAGTAGTAATAACCCCTGAATAAAGTATACTGCAGTCAGTACAGAATGAAATGAATGTGACAAGCAGAACCAAACAGCGAAATGTGTTCAAAGTGTTGCTGCAGCTGGAATGTGTATCCCAAAATCTGGATATGTTGCTCTCAGTCTGCAATATGCAGATAGTATGATTGTCTGAAATACCAAACATCCACAGTTGTCTATAGCTATATAAAGCAAATGTAGCAGGATGATGTAGCTGAACAAAGCCAGATATGAACGTGTATGAAGAACAATAAAATGTATATTGATGTAGCAGTAACAGTCCTATCACCAAATTGAAGTAGTTATCATATAGGAAACTGTAGTTAGAACAGTAGTGTGTATATATCTGCAGCTATTAGAAATGTACAGCATATGTATTGGTATTCAAAGGTGTTAATATTATTTTCTTCACCCCACCCTATAACCACATATAACCCATTCCACGTGAAAATGGTATGTGCAATCACAATTAACACCCCTGGACATTTGTCCTGTTGGGTCATAAATATTTGCATGTCCATTGATGCATCTACCCTGTTCATACAACCAAACCTGATGGCCTGTTGCCATCAATCAACCCTGCATGTTGTTGGGCTGTGTATTGCTGTTCAAATTATGCATGTGTTATGCTCGCTGTTCAATGGTGTGAATATCTGGGTGTTTGGTTAATGGGAATACTAATGCATGCTGTTACAACTAATTGCGAATGGTATTGTATGTTACTAACCCAAACTGTCATGACATAATGCAAAACATAGGACGACAGGGAAGGCGGGTTCCAGCGGACCCACCTCTCCCACCTCAGCTGGCAAGTGCACCTGGCACTAGTGCCCAGTCTGGACCCTCCTCTGGTGGCCCTGTGCCACCTGTGGGTGGAAGCGCTGCAGGGGATGGGGCCCATCCACCCTCTGCAAGTGTGGCCGGAGGAGAACCACCACTCACCCTCCGTAGCGTCCAGACTGTGGTGCGTAGGGAGATCCGGGACTCTGTTCTTGGGCCCCTACGCCAGCTTGAGGCACAGGTGGCACAACTTATGGGCATGCCTGTTGCCCGGCCTACACAGCCCCCAGCACAGCCCCATCCTGGGCAGTGAAGGAACAGTGGCAACTGCCCATGGGTGGGGATATCAGTTCCACTGTTGCCATCTGTGGGCTCATGGGCTCTGGATATCCAAACATCCGTCCCCGTCAATTGTGTAACCCCCCCCACATGTGTCATACACCGCCCCTGTATGCGCCTTGTTTGTCTTGTCTGTTGGCCTACCCAACCTACCTCCCCAGCTATACAGACTTCCTTCACCTGACATACCACTCTCACCTGAAAAAAAAAAAAAGGGCACTCTGTACCCACAAAAAAATTATGCCCCATACATAGCTGCCCATTCTGCACACATGTCTGCTGGACATGGAAACTATCAATTACAATTGGCTGTACAACAAGTATTATTGTTGTCCTGACACCTCTCTCAGGGGTGGAAGGTTTCAAATGTCACACCAAATTACATACATATGCACAGCTGTTGCTGATGAAGAAATGGGCAGCTATGGGCCTTACCTACATCCCTCCTGCAAAACCCAAGCTTGTTTCCCTACTGTCTTACCCTCTTTGTGACCCCTTTTTCACCACTTTCCTGTCTCCCCATTTTCATTTCTTTCAAAGAAAATAGCGCGGGTGTGCGCCAGAGTAAGCACTGTTAAGCAGTTGTAAGCGGGTGTGCGCGGAGCTGAACGCCAGTGCGCATGCGGGAGCTCAGTGCAAACCAGCGCTAACCCGGTTACAACTGCTTAAAAGTGCCTTAGTCACTCTGACTGACAGGTCCTGTAGTCAGTTCAAAAGCAAAATAAAATCCCACTGTCAGTCCCAAACCCAGGATCTTGGAAACAGTAGTCTGCATGACCTACCACTAAGCCATGACTCTTATACAATAACATTGTGCTAAAATAAATATATCATGTAATAGTAGGAATGAATGTAAAGGGAATATAGGATGTGTAGTACACAAAGCATGCCATTCATACTTACTGTCAGAACTAGTGGATTTCCATAATAGTAGTGTGTGAACAGAAACAGCCATGCTAGTTGGTAGCTAGTAGGTAATAATGTCAGTTAATGTACATATATAAATGTATGTATATTTACATATATATATATATATATATATATATATATATAGTTGTAGGTGTCAGTGTGCATACACACTTACTACAGGAAACAGGAGAGAGGAATGGAGAAATGTGAATCTACAACACAGCCTGAATCATGAAAGAGATACTAACCTTTACACTCACAGAACAGTGTCCACAGCATACCAGCATGGTCCCTGCCCTTACAATCTGAAAGGGCAACGCCTATCTCACATACCCTTTTATAGCACTGTCCTGAAATCACAGTGAGAACTGCAATCAGTACACAACTGGCTGCATGCAATTAGCAAATGCTGGCTTACAATTGGTGCAGAGGCCATCACATGGACTTATGCAGATACCTACAAAAGCATCCTGTACTCACACTCCACACATGCAATACGTTCATTACACTGTCTGGAGGCAGACAGAGAGAGAGAGAGAGACAGAGAGAGAGAGAGAGAGAGAAAAAAACAGCACAAACAACAACACATGGTACACAAACTGAGTTGAAGCTGTCAGCAGTGACAGTACCAAGCCGTGCCAGCAGCAGCAGGAAGCAGTACTAGCGGTAACACAACCAGCTGTGACAAACACAGGTAATGTAAAGTAACAGGTTAATAGTCTGCATACTGTGAACCCTCCATATGTGTCATAGGTCTGTATCTGTAGGTATGTCCATGTGATATGTTGTGTGCACATAGTTCCACGAAAAGGGGATGACTATACATTACATGTCATTCAGTGTTAGGCCATGATCCTGGCAGCAGTTTTCTGTTGCAGTGAGGCCTGTCTGTAGGATGTGTGTGTCAGCTGGTGTAACGACTATGGCGCTTAGTTAGCAGTCATCTGGGAACTTTGTCATCCACAACCCACACATGTTTGCTTTTACATCTGAGAAATAAATGCCAAACAAGAGGGGTCCTAGGACAGAGGCCTGTGGGATACCACATGTGACTGGCATTGAGTCTGACATGGCTCCTACAATATCGACATTATGGATTCTGTATGTCAACCAGTGTGCAACCCATCATGTGACATATGTAGTAACATGTAAGCTAATGAGCTTGTCTATGATGCCTGAGTGGAGTACTGTGTTGAAGGCCTTAGGCAAGTCCAGGTAGGCTGTATGGATTGCGTTGCCCTCATCAATGGCTGTAGTGACTGTTTTTAAAGGTCAACCAGGTTCAAAAGGCAGGATCAGCCCATCACAAAGGCAAACTGGCTGGGAACAAGTGTCTGCAGGTACCCAATATCGCTGTATATGCGTCCCATACTGAATCATTCCATAGCTTTGCAGACCAGGCTGGTTAAGCTTATGGTGCGGTAGTTCCCAGGGTCAGTAGAAGTACCTCCTTAGTGGAGTGGGACCACTGTTGCTGTATGCCAGTGTTCAGGTACATATCCTGTAGTACGACCAAGGTTAAATACCAGTCTTATATGCGGTTGTATGTCCTCTTGGAGTTCACATAGCACACATCCAGGGATACCATCAGGTCACATTGATGCTGTGTGTTCTGCTTTGCTGAGGGCGGCCCTCACCTGGACATGTGAGATGATAGGGAGGTTACATTCAGATGTGATAAGTATTTCTAAGTGTGGGGGAGAAGGAGGGGGGATACGTGCACCGAAACTGTCTGCAAGAATGTTGCCAATATATGTGTGTTCAGTGAATGTTAAGTAGGTGTGTAATAACTCAGAGCATATCTGAGGCATTTGGTCCATATGTGTAACATAACTGAAGAAGGCCTTGTGGTTATCTATAGTGTTCGTGGCCATTTCCCTCCCAGAGTAGGCCGTGGATGTTGTTATGAGAGACCGTAGCTTATTACCAGGGCTGACCACAGATGCCTTCCCTTAATGTGAGTCTGCTCTGTCCTTCAGTAGCCTCCTTCTATCGTTATACAATCTGCCTTTGGCCGGGGTCCACCAGACAGGATGCCTAACCTTTGTGCATAGGGTCTGGGTTAGAAATGTGTGCGCATGTTCCATGCAATCTTTGGGATGTCCGTGGGAAGCATTCGCAAAGGGGTCAGCAGTGTGGGTTGTGGCTTCCACTGGCCCAGTGGGCTGCATGGATACCATCTCAGTCCTAACAAGTGAATAACTGTCTAATCACATACATATCGAAGTAGTCTACTGTGCTGGTGGTGGTGGTGGTGGTGGGATATGTATATCCAGGCCGAGTAACTTGTGTCCAGATCACATTAGTGGATGGTGTTCCACATACAGTACCTTGGTATGAACCCCCAGAGTGAGGTTGTGCATTGGACCTGTCACAGTGTGCTGACCGATGGGGCATGCTACTATGTTGTATGGAATGTGGCAGGTATTGTTGCACAGGTGTTGGCTGAGCACTGATATCTGGCCATGTACTTGTGTATCCACCAAGAGACACACACATGCTACATATGAGAGCAGTAGTATATCACTACAGTTGAGTATCATGTATAGTATGTGTGCCATATATTGCTGACATAGTCTGCTGATATCCTGTTTGTGTTCTCTTTCAGGGACATGGCACATCAGCGTAATCCCGCCTACTCTGCAGCAGAAGATGAGGAGATACACCAGAGCCTGGTGCGGGATTATGACATACTGTTTTCCCGCACCAGCCAGAATCAGCAGGAGAGGGCTGGACTGTGGCAAGACCTTGTCCGTAGGGTAAATGACATTGGCACGCATAATAGGACATATGAGCAGGTACGACATCACTGCAGTGATTTAATCAGAAATGTCCATCAGCGTGCGTCGGATATCCACAGGCAACAGGTTGCCACAGGAGGTGGGGTGGCCACATCCCCCTCACCAGACTGGAGGGGCTACTCCTAAGTGTTGTGGCTCCAGCCCCAGAACAGCAACAGCAATACACCTGCATCATGATGGAGGCTGGATCCACACAGCAGCACGACATGGAGCATGCAGGTAATATGCCATATGTACACTTGACTGTTCTGTACACTGTTAGTTTATGCATGTGTAAGGTGTGTCTGTGGTATGTAGCTGTCAACATAGTATGTAATTGTGCAGTTGTGATATTGGCAATATCAGCAGCTGACGTGTGAAAGGCAACTGGTGTACTACTGCACTGTATCATATGCAGTATCAATGGCACAGTTGTGCCCACTGACATTAATCTCCTCATTTCTGCAGGTCCATCCGGTGTTACAGCAAGGCAGGCCATCCATGCTGGTGAGTGTGTTTTAACAATACCTATAATAGTCTTGATAGTGCTAGTAATACTAGTGTAACTCAGTAGTGCTCTGTGTGTATACTGTGGGGTGTGCATGTGTGCATGTGTGCCTGTGTCCACGTGTGCATGTGTGCATGTGTGCCTGTGTCCATGTGTGCATGTGTGCCTGGGTCCACGTGTGCATGTGTGCATGTGTCCACGTGTGCATGTGTGCATGTCCACGTGTGCATGTGTGGATGTGTGCATGTGTGCATGTGTGCCTGTGTCCATGTGTGCATGTGTGCATGTGTGCAAGTGTGCATGTGTGCACGTGTGCATGTGTGCCTGTGTCCATGTGTGCATGTGTCTACGTGTGCATGTGTGCATAAGTGCATCACTGGTAACATTGTGTGGACACTGTAAACTGTGTTTCCTGTCTTCCTCCCACAGGTTCTGGTGCTGCTCTGGTGTCCTGCAGCAGGGAACCTGAATCTGGTGCCACAAATACTGATAATGATGATATCTGTGTAATGGCACAGGAAGGTGTGTCAGGGTCTGCCATTGGTCAGCCAATTGACAGTACACAGCTGTCAACCCCATCATTGTGCACAGTCATCCTGCCAGTACATCCTATGTCACCATTGTCCCTAGGTGATGGACAGGATACAGTGGGCATTGACCAGGGTAATGTGGTATCTGTGGCACATGCTTCCCCACACAGCAGCCATGGGCAGGGTCCTGCGATGGTACCACACAGACAGTTTCCCATGGGTTCTCGTGGGAGCATCTGTGGGCATACTGCCTCTGGCAGATGTGCCCAAAGAGGTCTGTCAACCTCAGCTATGTTTTGGGCTGTAATGCAGGCACAGTTGCGTATGGAAAGGTACACCAGACAGGGTCTGTGGGAGCTGAGAGCATGTCACACAGCCATGACTGCAGTATGCGTGACATCGCGGATGCTATCCGTAATTTCACCGATGTCATAGACAGACGTTGTGGGGACATATTACAGCAGTTCCACAACCACATGTCCATGAGCCAGGGCAATGGTGGGTGGTTGCTGCGTCAACATGGCCGTATGCCAGCAACAGCAGCAGCTGGCAGTCGGCGCAGACGACAACAGGCCTGTGGACACCCCCATAGTGCCAGCAGCAGCCCCAGCAATGCTGGGTCTGTGCTGTCATCGGAACGCCCCAGGAGACCATGTGCACGTGGCTCTGGACAGTCCCAACAGGGACCTGTGTCCAGTCAACACACTCCTGCTTCTGATGACAGTACCCAGTCTGGCTTAGTACCGGATACGGTCCGTAGCACCCCTGCCAGGCACAGGTACCGTGTCCGTGCCCACAGACACTGATCTGTATGACCTGCCAGGTGCAGTCTGTGGCTGTCCACAAACTCCTGTATATAGCAACCATGAGGTGGAACTGTGTGTGTGCATACACACATGCGAAATGTTAACACCTAGGCCTACCACATACATGCACACACTGCACCAACAGTGCCCCACCCTGTACTGCTGTCCCTCACCAACACACATACACACACATGTCAATTGGTGGTATCAGTGGCAGACTCAGGCATACCTAATTCACACCCTGTGCATATGATGAAACTGTGCCACCTCCTGCAATCTCCAACATCAGTGCAGGAACAGGTAAACACATTGCTGATGCACAGGGTGACTACATAGAAGTGTATTAGTAGTATCATGTTGGTAACAGTACAGTGTGCTGATATGACTGTGTGTATATCCCAGCATTCCTGATGCAGTAACCGTATGACTGTCCTGAATTGTTATCTACACCCATAGTACGTACCAAAGTGTAACAGCTGCACATTATTGCAAACCGGTGGTAAGGATGTCAACAGATAACCACATACATGGGTAGCACAGGGGGGAAGCTAATGCAAGTAGTGATACGCAATGATGGACATGTACAGTAATGGTGGCAAGTTGCCCACAACGACTATGCAATGTGGATGTTTGCGCATGTTGATATGTGTGCAGTACCAATGTAATCCAAATCACAATTAACTATGACATAATATCAGTTCTACCATGGACATCTGAGCTGTGCATTCCTGGGTACATGTTGATAGTGCCTACATATTTGCACTGTTACCTACTGTTAGTGTTACCCCTTCTTTGTTGTACAATGGACTACTTCCAACCCTGCTTACTGTAGCTTTGTTTGCATGCATGTTCGCTTGGGGTTTCCTGGAACACTACTTCCATCTGCAATACAGAGTTACAGTTCTTCTGTGGACTCCTAGTGACATCTGCATAGCGTACTATACGTATGTCATGTTTACACATGACAGCACGTCACTGTCTGTCCTGTTCGCATGTACGTTGCCTGTGACACATTGCACATGTCTTACCTGGCATTTACCCATGTGTGCAGTCATATATGCCAGTGCTATGAAATCAGTAGCAGTACACCCACACATACACACCTTCAGTATGTTGTTCCCCATTGGCCCTATGTGTTGGTAATCACCATGGCAATCACACTACTATGGTAGCATGTGCAAAGGTAACCTGTGAATCACCTCTATGGTCCAGTTGTGGTTTATGTGAGTCATGTGGCAATGTCACAGCTGCCACATGTATGCAGTCAACCCTCACCCCTGGCCAGGAACGTACAACACATGTGCGGGATGCCACCACATAGCCAATCTGGGGACTGAGCACTCTGAACCCAGTAATGCCATACCCTGTCAGGTGGCATGACATACTACAGTGACTACAATACCAGTCTGACATAGACCCACACTTACAGCAATCTGAACACACTGGGGCATACCTGGAGACTCAGAATAGCATCCTGCCTGAGAATCACACACCTCCGCAGCTGGCACACAGGCATACATTACGTCGGAACAGAGCACATGCCACACATGGCACACACATCCCATGTGCAACACACTCACAGCCTGTAGGGCTACACAACACACCTGCTACAGATGTGTCAGGTACCTCTCTTGGCCACTGCAGTGGGGTCCCGCTCAACAGGCTGTACATGGTGAAGGTCACAGTGATATGCCTGTGGGGCACTATGGTCCACCACAAAACACATGCATACAGGTCAGTCAGAGGCATGGACACATATGACTCAGTCATTGACCATGCCACTATGGATGACCTGAGACATACCTCCCTGGACTACATGATAGGGAACATAGACGGGATCTCTCAGCATGTGGCACGGGCCAGTATGAGCCTGATCTTGGCTGCCATCATACTCTCACCAGGTATGCTACCACTATATGTAGGAAGGGTGTTCTATGTCTACATTCTGCTCAATCTCCAATGTCATTCATAGGGTATCCACTGGCTGTCAACGTGTGCTTACATGCTAGGGAAGCCACAATGATTTGCGAGGGGCAGCTTGCACGTGACACCCATGGGCCATTGTATATTGGCGAAGCCCCTTGATACACACATAGTGCCTTTTGCTGCAGGACATGGATTACATAGCCACCTCCATGGGTATCACACAGGATAGGACACTAACAGTGATGCTACACAACACCAGCAGTGTACACTGCAAGATGCATGCACTGGACACTGTCCTCAGCATGGTGAACTGCAATGTCTGTGCAGTACCAGAGTCCTGATTCACGGCTCACAGGTGCAACCCATCACTGCCAGGTTATACCTCATACCATGCCTGTCGTCCCCTGCACATGTAACACACATGGACAGGGGGGTGGTATCCCAAGGCACCACAGATATACACACCTCCAGGTTGTTGGCACAGCACAAAGCATCAGGGCCTATTCATGTGCAGCTAATAGTGTGTCGAACTGCCTTCTGGTTCATAGCCTGGCACACACAACCCTCCCATACACAGGAAACCCACCTATCCTCCATAACAACACTGGCAATATGACAGTCTCAAGAAATGTCTTTATATGGCTGGACTGCATCCAGCCAAACATTGTGCGTGAGCATTACTGTAGCTACAACACACTAGCTGAAAGGTTCCCAGCATGTGGTCACTGAATTGCAGTGGAATAACATGTTACCACTCCCACAACAGGTGGGAACATGCAGCACCTGTACATCGACTACATGTAGACTATATGGCCCAGACCAGATGTGTATCCCCTGCTGTAGGTATTTTACCATATACACCCACACTGTATAGACAAATACCGCGTGCGGCCCCTGCACAGTAAGACACAGTCATATTGTTATGCATTGCGAATACCATTTATCCACTCGAGGCACGTGTCAGACATGGTAACTACTGCAGGTCACAGGTATTTATGTGTATGTGTCACACATAAATCATGTGTATTGCCATTGCTGGTTTAGGCAATGGCATGCATTGTTATGCACAAAGACCCACACAAGGTCATAATGTGTGACACAACCACACGTGGCAGTTGTGGGTTTCCAAAACATACCTATCTGTTCTCTGACAATGGTAATAGACCCAGTAGCGGAGCGCACTATTGGCATTACTGGCCAAGTAGCCCTGTTTGGCTGTGCTGATAGTGTGGTGACATCCCCTGTGTTTACTGGGGGAATATGCAGCATCTGGTGTATTGTAGTATTTGCCAAAAGGATCTGTTCTCTCACACTTGCAATTACACACACCCTACTACCTGGCACACACAACCCTCCCATACACAGGAAACCCACCTATCCTCCATAACAACACTGGCAATATGACAGTCTCAAGAAATGTCTTTATATGGCTGGACTGCATCCAGCCAAACATTGTGCATGAGCATTACTGTAGCTACAACACACTAGCTGAAAGGTTCCCAGCATGTGGTCACTGAATTGCAGTGGAATAACATGTTACCACTCCCACAACAGGTGGGAACATGCAGCACCTGTACATCGACTACATGTAGACTATATGGCCCAGACCAGATGTGTATCCCCTGCTGTAGGTATTTTACCATATACACCCACACTGTATAGACAAATACCGCGTGCGGCCCCTGCACAGTAAGACACAGTCATATTGTTATGCATTGCAAATACCATTTATCCACTCGAGGCACATGTCAGACATGGTAACTACTGCAGGTCACAGGTATTTATGTGTATGTGTCACACACATACATCATGTGTGCATTGCCATTGCTGGTTTAGGCAATGGCATGCATTGTTATGCACAAAGACCCACACAAGGTCATAATGTGTGACACAACCACACGTGGCAGTTGTGGGTTTCCAAAACATACCTATCTGTTCTCTGACAATGGTAATAGACCCAGTAGCGGAGCGCACTATTGGCATTACTGGCCAAGTAGCCCTGTTTGGCTGTGCTGATAGTGTGGTGACATCCCCTGTGTTTACTGGGGGAATATGCAGCATCTGGTGTATTGTAGTATTTGCCAAAAGGATCTGTTCTCTCACACTTGCAATTACACACACCCTACTACCTGGCACACACAACCCTCCCATACACAGGAAACCCACCTATCCTCCATAACAACACTGTCAATATGACAGTCTCAAGAAATGTCTTTATATGGCTGGACTGCATCCAGCCAAACATTGTGCGTGAGCATTACTGTAGCTACAACACACTAGCTGAAAGGTTCCCAGCATGTGGTCACTGAATTGCAGTGGAATAACATGTTACCACTCCCACAACAGGTGGGAACATGCAGCACCTGTACATCGACTACATGTAGACTATATGGCCCAGACCAGATGTGTATCCCCTGCTGTAGGTATTTTACCATATACACCCACACTCTATAGACAAATACCGCATGCGGCCCCTGCACAGTAAGACACAGTCATATTGTTATGCATTGCGAATACCATTTATCCACTCGAGGCACGTGTCAGACATGGTAACTACTGCAGGTCACAGGTATTTATGTGTATGTGTCACACACATACATCATGTGTGCATTGCCATTGCTGGTTTAGGCAATGGCATGCATTGTTATGCACAAAGACCCACACAAGGTCATAATGTGTGACACAACCACACATGGCAGTTGTGGGTTTCCAAAACATACCTATCTGTTCTCTGACAATGGTAATATACCCAGTAGCAGAGCGCACTATTGGCATTACTGGCCAAGTAGCCCTGTTTGGCTGTGCTGATAGTGTGGTGACATCCCCTGTGTTTACTGGGGGAATATGCAGCATCTGGTGTATTGTAGTATTTGCCAAAAGGATCTGTTCTCTCACACTTGCAATTACACACCTACTACCCTCACACACACACACTTGCCATTTGCAGGATTCATACCCCTACCTAACTATGTCATGACACGTGAGAGAGACGCATTAGTGAAGCACACTATTCAGATTACTAGGAGGTTCCTCTTCTCTGGCTGTACTTATAGGGTGCTGACATCATCAGTGTTTGGAAAGCGTAATGTGCATCATGTAGTGTGATCTCCTGATTGAAAAAAAAGCACATGCCTTTCATATAGAATTGCACACACACAAACTCCCCACATCCAAACACACACACTTGCCATTTGCAGGTTTCAAACTCCTACCTAACTATGTTATGACACTTGAGAGAGACGCTTTAGCAGAGTGCGCTATTCGGATTACTGGGAGGTGTCCCTTCTCCAGCTGTATGTATAGGGTGCTGACATCATCAGTGTTTGGAAAGGGTAATGTGCATCATGTAGTGTGATCTCTTGATTGCAAAAAAAGCACATGCCTTTCATATAGAATTGCACACACACAAACTCCCCACATCCAAACACACACACTTGCCATTTGCAGGTTTCAAACTCCTACCTAACTATGTTATGACACTTGAGAGAGACGCATTAGCAGAGTGCGCTATTCAAATTAATGGGAGGTTTTCCTTCTCCTGCTGTACTTATATGGTGCTGACATCATCCGTGCTTAGATAGGGGAATGTACATCCTGTAGAGTGCTTTCACAGTTGCCAAAAGGGACATCTCCCTCACACAGACTTGCACACACACTAACCCCCCTCCACACACACTGGGCAGTTGCAGGATTCAAACCCCTACCTAACTATGTTATGACACTCGTGACAAACACATTAGCAGAGCGCTCTATTCAAATTACTGGGAGGTTTCCCTTCTCCTGCTGTACTTATAGGGTGCTGACATCATCCGTGCTTAGATAGGGGAATGTGCATCCTGTAGAGTGCTTTCACAGTTGCCAAAGGGACATCTCCCTCACACAGACTTGCACACACATCAACCCCACTCACACACACACACACACACACACACACACACACACACACACACACTGAGCATTTGCATGGTTCGAACTCCTACCTACCTATATTATGACACTTGAGGGAGAAGCATTAGCAGAGCATGCTAACCGAATTACTGGGCATCTGGTCTGCACCTGCAGTATTTATAGGGTGCTGACATCTTTATTTCTACAGAGGTATGTACATCTAGTACTATCTGTCAGGTGGGGGATAGCATATATATGCATTAGCAGCCACCTACGTCAGGGTCAGATATGCACATCGCACTGGCAGGTTATGTTCTATACCATGCTTTGTGACCACAGGACCTGTAACACACAACACAACCAGTCCAGAACACCACTCCCACATCCAGGACACACACTTTGCTTCCTGGGAACAGTGCGGGATATGCAGGTGTTCACATACACCATTCCAGTTGTTAACATCAGGTACAGGCATATTGTGTGTGGGAACTACTCAGGCCTCTACCACTTTACCCTACAGCCACTACAATTTGTGGGTCCATGTGCTATGGCAGAACCACTCACCACAGCCACATGGGGAATACATATTGCACCTGTCCATCTGCAACATGGGTACTCACTGTTCCACACCAGAGGTAGACCACCATTGTTGATATCTGACCATACCCACCTTTCCCTGGACATCCATATCCCATCCCCACCCCAGGCAAGGTTGTCACTGCAAACAAACTGTATTTAGCACAAGCAGACTCTACACTTGTGAAGACTGGGGTGGGCGACTTCAAAGGACCCTTGCTGGGCGACTATACTGGCCACTCTGCATAATCCTTGACAATTACATTCTATGAGCATGTGTAAGGTTTGCATTGATCATGCTATCCCACATATACCCATGACTGCTCCACAACAAGACACCTGTCAGGTGTACACCAGCCATATATGAGCCATCCAACAGACAGAGTGAGCTAATACATTGCAGAGCTGTAGCCCACAGAGGGAGGACATCTGTGAACAGTACCGGCATGACACTTCATTCCCACGTAATCATCACAACACAGTGTTGACAGTGGAATTGTCCAGACAATGCAGATAGGGCTCCCCTCAGTCTGTTATTGATGCCCACTTACTGTTAGAGGTCCTCAGCAACCCTCTTCCAGCACACACCAACAACATGGCTGTGGCTTAGCACATTCAAACCCTGGGATCTCCACTGTGCCCCTGCTTGACAGAGGCACAGCTCACTAGCCTCACACGTTGCCTTATGTGACCTACTTTACAGTGGCACAGTAGCCTACTGTACTGGAGATGCAGATGCCAAGCACACTCTGGCTAAGCTGTCATTCCCTAGGACAACAAGCCTAGTATTGACCTCTACACCCATATGTTCAATTGTCAGATGCACAATATTTGTTGTGCTGTTAGACTGTTTGCAGGTCTTTATTGCCATAGCATTCCCTTTCCTATGAACAACTTGTGTATCTGTGGAAGATGTTTGAATATGAGGGCGATCCACTATATCACTTATGTCTCTGTAGTCATTTACTGTGTGCACTGGGCAGATTGCTGTGTTGTGGTTGGTTCCTGGAATGACATACAAATACCAGATATGTGTGGCCAACTGCTAAACGGAGATATGGCCTAAGTGTGTGAGCATGCCCAGTTCAGCCTTTCCATGGCATGTTGTCTGACATATGCCTCATTTATCAAAGTGTGTGAGCATGCCCAGTGTGAGCTTTCCATATGTTGAACTCTGAAGTCCACCACATATTTGGGTGTGTGTGAACTTCAACAATATCTCACATTTATGGTTGTGTGTTGGGTGTCATGTTGTGTACTAACTGGCCAACTGCTTCGTGTCTGCCACAACAGGGATTATACTGTGCCTGCAGAGATTGCATGGGATACTTTGCATACAGTTGTCAACATCCTTTCATAATGACCTAACACTGTAGTACCGTATAGTGTACTGGTTCAGTACTTTCACTGTGGTGGACAGTATCCTGGGCTTTAGTCCTATCACTGCTTGACATCTTCATAGTGAGCACAACAGACTGTGTAGGGGCCAGTTGTGCACATATGACCATGTTGCATTATGTTCAGATATGGACTACCTACACCAGGCTTGTCCAACATTGGTAGTGTATTCCACAACATAGGTGGACATTGGCAAACACTAGCGATGTTCCCTAGGCCATTTCTGATGCTAGTCACAGAGTGTGTTTGTCCTTCGACACACATTGTAACTGGAGTTTGCCATGACATATGTCATGGTTAGTATACTGTGCCTCCGTCTACCTCTGACATAACAGTGATACCCATGGTTAACCTACCATCTCCCATCCACTCATCGGGATTCCTCTTGAGGGGTGTCGATAGGTGACTCTCTGGCTAACCTGTACGGGGAGTTTACTTAAGAGTGGGGGTGCCTTCTGTGTTATGGATCATTCTGTACAGCTTGTCCTATGTATGTCAGTGCTGGGGTTCAGGTCTCTCATGTGCATAGCTCACTGCCATTCAGATTGTACAAGGTGCAGCATGTTCATTGATTCCAGCTTGGACATGGCTTCATACATCAGGCACAGCTTGCCTCTGGGTGGGCAGTATGGCAGTGTGTGGAGTTGCAGTTTGTTTACTCAGGTAACACATGGCATCTGTTCATGCTCTTTGCTACTCCTGGTGGGGTACTGTTGAGGACTTTACAGTTGATGGAGGTGTCTGAGGTATATCCCACAGGGGCTATTGTAGTCAATTGTGACGCTGATGAAGGATGACTGCAGAGCCACAGTGACCTCCCCTTATCTACATCTGACAACCTTCATGATTGGGTGGGTATATGGTATGTTTCTGCGAACACTACAGCCACATGTTTGTCCAATGCAGGATATCTATCACCTTGTGTCCCCATGTCTCTCATTACATGTTAGGTACATAATGGGTTAACACCTGTGTGGTAATTTGTGGGCACTTACTGTATATCCACAGTGGTTGTCTATACACAGTTCTGCAATTAGCTTGCTGACATGGCTATGGCTCCAGTTGTCTGTTTCTAGGTGGCCCTTTTTTGGGTTGCTTGTGTCAGCTGGGGGTCGGATATGGTGGGCTGTTTGTACTCCTCTGCATACATGTTCAGTCACAGTCCTTCCATGTTGGCCTGTACCTATGGGACATATATACGGAACGGGGGGGGGTCCCAGGACCAAGCCTTGTGGGATGCCACTCATATCTGCTTTGTAGTCTGACATGGATGCAGCATGTCTGACCATTTCAGTTCTGTCCTTGGTCTGGTTTGCAACCCCTCTACTGACATAGGGGTATATATTTAAGCTGGTGAACATATCCATACTGAACTCGTAGGGTATTGTCTGGAAGCATACGCACGGTCCAGCTACGCTGTGTGGACCACATTGCCCTCATCAATGACCTTAATGACTGTTTCAAATGGGTCAAACATGTTTAGGGGCAGGATCTGCAGTTATGACAGCCACACTGTGTAGGGTCCAGTGTCAGTAGGTCCACAATAGCTTTATGTCTGCGGTACATACTGATCCTTTCCATAGCTGTGCAGACCAAGCTTGTCAGGATCCTGGGGTGGTAGTTTGCAGTATCCATTCAGACAACACCTTTGTTGTGAAGGACCACTGTTGTTGTACACTGCTCTTTGGGTACATATCCTGTGGTAAGGCTGACATTGGGCAGTAGTGTGATTTGGCATTGCATTCCATTATTCTTGGAGTCCATGTTGGCCTCAGCCCAGGACACCATTACATACCTTTGCTGCTGTGTGTTTTGCTTTGCAGATAATGGCTGTTACTTCAGCATCTGCAATGTCAGGGGACCAGCAGTCTGCTGGGATAGATATTTTGCATTCTGGGGGGGGGGGGGTTTGCACTGAACCTGTCAGGTTGTATGTTGGCAATATGTGTGTGTGTTTGGTATGTTGTTTGTAATATATGTGTGATTCGGAGCATATCTGTGAATTCCCAACATGGTTCCTACCATCAGTTAAGTAAGCCTTGTGATTATCCTTAGTGTCCTTTACAATTTGTATCTTCATAGGTTCATGGGTTCATACTAGGCTATCCACCCTAGGGCATTAGTAAGACAAGCCACAGTGTGTGTGTCTTTCGCCGCCCCTTGCTATGTGACTATTATGGCCATTTATGATTTTCTTTACTGTGCCTCTGTCTGGACGTGACACAGTAAAGACCCCCAGTGTACATGTACGATCATCCATCCACTTGGCAATATTCCTGTTGAAGGGTGTCAGTGAGGGGCTCTGCCTAACATGGATTGGGATCCTGTTTCTGGGTGTGGGGAGCCTCTGGGTTATGTATCTGTCCCTCCAGCACATCCTATTTCATTATGTGTTGAGGTTGACATCTGTCACTCTCACAGCTCCAATGGCTTTGATTTCCTGTGGTGGAGCATGTCCATTACTCCTGTGTTGAACATGGCCTTGTACAACAGACATACAATGCCTCTGTGTGGGCAGTCTGTGACTGCATTCAGCTGGGGTGTTTACAGCCAGGCAGCATATGACATATATTTGACACCCTTTATCCTCTTGGTGGGGTACCTTTGAGGTCTTCCGAACCGCTGCAGGTGTCAGGTACAGTACATCCCATATGAGTCATTGTACTAGATTATGGGTCTGATAAGGGAACAGTACAGGGGCACAGTGACCTCCGTTGATGTAGATGTGAATCCTTTCATGATACGGTGTCCAATATAGACAGTCTTCCTAGCCACATTGGCATTGTGAGTGTCACATGACAGGTTACTGTTGACTTGTCTCCCTAGGTCCCTGATTACTCCTTGCATACATAATGGTTTACCACCTATGTGGTAATTTGTGAGTACCTTGTCTGGTATTTGGTGGGACATTCATACTGTCCAGTGTCTTCAGGATTTCTGGGTGGGGTTCTTGTGTGTGAGAGTGTGGTCTGTCGCATGCTACAGACTGTACCGCAGTTTTGACTACACTTAGGTGCACATGGGTGGTCTCCGCTGCTTCATGCATTGTCAGTTACCTGGCCATATGGGTGTTTGTGCTGCATATGGATACTCCCCCTCCTTTGATGTTTTGGTCCAGGTGTTGGGGCCATAACGCATGATATGTGGTATAACCTGGTAGTGCTGGTGTGCTATCAGTAGGCTTGCAGCAGGCTTCTGTCACTGCACAGACATCAATGTTCTCCATACTGGGAAGTGCCTCAGGGGCATGCATATTGCAGTTTACACATCTGGCATTGGTCAGCATTACCCTTATGTTTCTTACCACGTATGTTTTCTAGGGTGGTGGGTTAGTCTTTTTGGCCTTGCCTACGTACGGCTCTATGGAGGTGGCAAGGGCCTTATCCAGTATCCAGATGCCCTGGGGTAACAGGTGCAAGCCATCCCTGGAACAGCAGAATGGCTTGTCATGCATGACATCTCAAGCAGACAGACATTAGACCCTCTTGGACTGACAGCTGTAACTGTGCCACCTGTTAAAGCTGATCATTCTGTGTTTGTACTGTGGCATCATTCTTGGTGAGGGTTGGATGCTGCAACCGGCCAGTGTCATACCGGCCTGGGGTACATACTCAGAGAGCTCATCCATGTCTCTTTTCATGTAGTCCAGGGAGGTACATCTCAGGTCATTCACACCAGCATGGACAATGAGTGCATCATATTTCTGCTTGCTTTGGGGTGACCTGCTTACTTGTGTTATGTGGCATATTGTGGCAGCCTACAGGCAGCTTACTGTACCCTTTCCCTTGTTCAGTCTGGTGAGTGTGACAGCAGTGTGTCTGCTTATACAGACACCTATTACAACTGTATCAGGCATGTTGTTTCTCCTTCTGGCCTGTAACTGTTTGGCACACTAGCTTTGTGTACTATGTGTTGCATGTGCTATGTTTGGAGGTTGTGGTTGCTTGGGATCTGCTTTGGAGGCTTCTGTTGGTGTGGTGTGTTTGTAATTAGGGCCTCCGGGAATGTTTTTCTGTGTTTATGTGTTTGGTTTACAGTTGTGCTAGATCTATGTGGGACTGGGTTTGTGGTGTATGTGGTTACCTTCTCCTCCTGACTAGTTTTGACAGTATTGAGTTGTGGGAGCTCAGCCTCCGGTTTGGATAAATGGTTGCATCTCTCACATATATTTGTATTTATTGGGGGGAGTTGTGGGTTGTCTGTGTACTTGGGGCAGGTGTCACATTGCCTCTGGATTCACAGATTCTACTTGTTGTGGCTGGCCATAGTGGATTGTATGTGTGGACATATTTTATTGCCATACTACTGATCAGTGATTACTTCCCTTTTTATGTTTGCTCTATCATGTAGTAGCTTCCTCATTCTCTTGCATGGTTTGGTAATGGCTGGAGTCCAGCATGCCAGATGCCTGCGTGTATGGCATTGTGTCTTGTTGTTATTTGTGATTGCATACTCCAAGCATTCCTGGCTGTGTTCATGGAATGCCTGTATAACATGTTCTGCGGTGTGTCCCATATTCTGCACTTGCACAGGGCCTTTCGTGGATTCCACATCGGTTTGGAGGGGTGCAACCTATGCTTTACACATGTTTTTCACTGTGGTTTTCTGGCCAGGGACTGTGGTCAGGATGTGCATATCCAGTGTGATTACTCTATGGTCTGGTCTTACCAGTGAGGGATACACTTCTCATCTTGCCATCCAGTACACATGTTGCTGATTATCACATCCAGTATGCTTACCCCTCTTGTGGGAGTGGTACGTTGTTCCTGGGCATTTTGGTTTATGGATTCTGGGAACTTTTCTCCTACTGTGTTGGTGCTAGTATAATGCTCCCAGTGTATGTCTGGGCATTTTCAGTCAAGCAATATAATGTGGTTTGGGGGGCTCGATATATTCATGTATTCCAACATAGGCCAGGTGCAGTTCCTGGTATTAGGACTGTAGTCTGCAGCAGGCTATATACTGGGAGGCGGTTTTAGCCATTGGTATTTGACCATGGCTAATCCATGCTGCTTCTTGTTGTGGTACCAACATGGGGGTGTGGTTATCCTTGACATTTATTGCTAGTCACCCTCCTTTTGTAGCTTGTTCCATGTTTTGCAGCTGTACAGCACAGTATGAGGTGTAACCTGGTAGTGTTAGGGTGCTGATGTGAGCCTTGACCCAGTTTTCTATTACAGGACTGATATCAACATTCTCCATACTGTGTGTGTTTACACTGCACGCATCTTGCTGTTTAGACTTCTGGCATTGGGTAGCATTACATCTAGGTTCCTATCCCTTATGGTACCTATGAAGGTGGGTTTGTGTTTTGAGACTTACCTATTCAGGGCATGCTGTGGGTACTGACAGCCTTTGCCAGTATCCATGGGGCCTGGACTGATAGGTGCACACCCCTAGCAGGTGGTGCATCATGTCAAGCTCATGTCTTCCCAGGCTGAAACACATTGGCTCCCTTTGACTAACTGCATTACTTCAGCCAGTTATTGCAATTGATCATCCCATTGTCATTTTGTGGCTTCATGCTTGGTGAGGTGGATGTTAGTCAGGGTCCTCAGGTGTGCATATAGTACATGGTGTTACATTACTTAACACATGGCATTCCTGCCTCAGGTGGTGCTGCAGGGCTGCCTCTGTCGGATGCGCATATTACACTCCCTGTACATGTTTGTGAGCAGGTCATGTCATTTTAGGCATCCCTGTTATTATTTGAGTGAGTCAGAGGGGGTATCATTCCCAGGGTTCCTACTGAGCCAGTGTATGTGCTATGCATTGCCTCTTTGCCAAGGCCAGGGCATACTTGGCATGCCTCCTTCTGCCTACTGGGGCAGGCTCAGGTTGTTCCTCCTCCGAGTCACGCTCTGCCTGTGATGGCCTTGGCAATGGTGGAGGGCTGTTTGGCCTTGCCCTATGCTGTTCCTGCTGCAGCTGTTTTCGCAAGATCATATTATGTAACATAGCACATACCATGACAATTTGGGTACATGTAGTTGGTGTGTACTGCAAGGCTCCACCAGATGTGTCCAGACACCGGAACCGTGACTTGAGCAGCCCAGACACACACTCTATTACATTACGTGTTTGTGCGTGTGCCTCATTATGGCGTTCCTGTTCAGGTGTGTGTGTGTTTCTGATGGGTGTCATCAGCCACGGCTCCAGTGCATAACCTGCATCCCCCACTAGGTGTCCGTGTGGGATGTCCGCATTGGCAAATGTCTGGTACAGCTGCATCAAATGCCAGATGTGGGAATCATGGTAGCTCCCAGGGCAGCCAGTACACACATTCATTATTATGCCCTGAGCATCACACACGACCTGGCAGTTGATGGAGGGGAAGCCCTTGCGGTTAATGTAGGCCCTACCCCGCTCACCGGCTGGTGCTTTGATGCATATGTGAGTGCAGTCTATTGCACCCACTACCTCAGGGTATTCCGCTAATTTCTGGAAGAGACGCATATTGCTGGCCAATACCTCACGGGCATTGGGGAAATATACATGATCACCGACATGTGCTGACATGGCATCCAGGAACTGAACTGGTGCAGTACCCTGGAGGCTGATGCCTGTGATATCCCCATCATATCACCAGTTGGTCTTTGGAAGGTACCTGTTGCTAGTATTCTTAGGCCAACACATACCTTGGTTTCCACTGGGATGGGTTCCCCTCTGTTGGTTCTGTGTGTGAGGTGTGGCCTGCACAGCTCAACTATTTGCTGCAGGAGCTCTCTGTCCACTCTATAGCGCTCTACTATCTCCAGCTCATGTAACCCATGGTAGGTGACCCTGGGCCTGTACACTCTTCTCCGTCTCCTCACTGTGGGTTGTCTGGCACCATCTGCATTGTCACCACCCTCACCAAGTCGCCTATGTCTCATTATGACAGCTATGGCAGCCCTTAACATTTCTGCTCTGAGTTCAGCTTTTTCAGTTTTCACTTCTAATAGCTTACTCCTGTCTTGCAGTGTCTCTTGAGAGAAACATCCTGCACTGCTGTTTGCAGAGTTTTAAGTGCTGGGCTGGGCTACTATTCTGCCTGTGTAATTGCCTGCTTCTAATTGTTTTCACCTGCTAGCTCCAGCAGTATTCCCTGCTAGCTTCCTACTAATTCTGTTGCTTCCTTTTTCCTTTCTGTTTCCTCAGGGGGGAGCAGCGTGCATACCAGCAAAAACACGCTCACGGTGGCTTACAAGCGTGCACACATGCTTACACGGTTCAGGATCTGCCTATTCGGGTTAAAACGCGTGCACACCAGCGCAAACAGTCTTACAAGTCTGCCAACAGGCTCCCACATGCTCAGTCTGCCCTACACGTGCGCACACCAGCGCAAACAGTGTTAAAAATCTACCACCATGCTCCCACATGCTCAGTCTGCCTTACACGCGTGCACACTGCCCTACTAGCGCTTCATGGCGTGCACACGTGCGCATGCACGACCAGCAAGAAACTTTGGTGTAAGTAACAGTGTACACCTTCCATTTCTTGACTTTCCCATGCTTATCTTGTGGCACACCTCTTTCCCTGATCTGTGTCTGTCATCTGTCATGTTACACTGACCTCCAATGAACTGCATTTCTTTCTACCATTCCCCCCTGTGATGTCATCTATCTCCTACTCTATTCCTCCCCCTTATGTATCTCTTACACTACTCAGACTGTGCTCATTTGCTATGTGACTGTGGGATTCAGTATCCTAACCCTCATTTACATGAGATTGCCTACTAATGCTTAGTTACATGTCTTAGACTCAGCTTCCCCCCTTAGCAACCACTACACGGTGGCCATGTTGTTTTTGGTCTGCTGGTCCCTGCATTGTCATTCCATGTATTGCATAAAACCCACATTTGTGGGTTTATAACCTTCATTTTTATGTTTTATACAGAGCAGCCCATTTGCGCGGGGCTGCTCTGCGTTTAAACATCGGCGATCGCCAAAAAAAAAAATTATATTTTTTTAATTTTTGCATTGGATTACCTTGCCAATGGCCACATATTTGGCCATTGGCATGCTGCCTGACACATATGCACCCTTTATTTGGAGCTGACATGGTTCCGTTGTGATTTTTGCAGAAACGTACTCAGTTGTCATCTGAGTACATTTCTGCAGCTAAAACGTCTCTTACACGGGCTGGTTTCTGCTTCTTGGATCACTAATATACCTCATTTGCATACCTTTCGGCTGCAAGTGAGGTATTTAGTATATCCACGCCCAGTCCGTGTAAGAGACGTTTTAGCTTGTCTCTTACATGGAGTTTCGGGCTGTTCCTGGATCGCGAGGCTTGCATGGAGTGTTACACGTCTCTTACACTCCGTGCAAGCCTTCGTGAATCCTGCCCTATAACAATACAGATGAACTGACAACAGCATAACATCAACAGTGTAGGTTACCCAGATTCAGTGCACTGGTGAAGCTGATACTTAGAATCAGCGGTATAGACTTGAAGCTGAACAGAGTAAGTCAATGACTAAATTATGTTAATATAAGTAATTTGTGTCTGTTTGGATGTGCCTGTAGATGTATATGTGTGTATGTGCTGTTTTCTGTGCAGTTTGGTTGGAAGTTGTCTCAGTGAACCTTCATGCAAAAATGGACTGACAGATGCATGCTGAGTGCATGGTTCTCATCCAGTGGGTTTGCTGCAGAAATTGATGGCAATCCTGGCCTGAAGTCAGCAACTGCAGGGTTGCTTGTTAATGTTGCAGCATTCTGAAGAGAAGTTGGATGAAAAACACAGGCTGCATGTTTTTTTTTAAGGTTAAAGTAATGGCTAGCTGTGAATCATAGCTGGAATAATCCTTTGAGTCAGTGCTGTATAAAGCGGTGAAGAAATATGCATGGTTTTCTGTGAGTACATGTGTATTTAGTTTGTGGTGTTTTAAAAGGAAAAAAGGTTAGGTGCTGGACTAGCACCCTACCTATTTCGGGAGCATCTGTTATCACATGATTGTTCTAGATAAAATGACTGGTATGTCCCTCAAGCAGATATTTACAGCTGCGACTGTTTAATCAAGAAAAAATGACCACATAAAGACTTGACATCTAACTTCTCAGAGGTGATTCTGGTGTCAGTAGATTGTGCATGCTGGGACAGTTGCTAAATGTGCGGAGCTGATATCAGCAGTGGAGGTGCTATGCAGTCGCTCCATTGTTGATTTGTGAAAAGGTACACAAAACATTATTGTTCACTGGTACAGAGTGTGCGCGCATGTGTACGTGTGTGTGTATGTGTGTGTAAGTGTGTGCGTACATGCGCGTGCGTGTGTGTGTGTGTGTATGCGCGTGTGAGTGCATGTGTGTGTGTGCATGTGCACGTGTGTGTGTGTGTGTGTGTGTGTGTGTGTGTGTGTGTGTGTGTCCGGGCATATGTGTGTGCTGGATGGTGTAATGGTGAACAATGGAGCAGAGCTGGACTGGCAACAACCCTTTTTAGGGATCATGCAGTGTCTGTTCAGCGGGATTGTTGCAACAGCTGTTAGGTGGGCAGAGCTGTTATCACCTGCAAGTTGGGTCCCCCTGGCTCTGTTGCAGCAATTTTTTTGAGGAGAGGTGGGCAAAACATAATTTTTCACCACTACATTGTATGTCTGTGTGTGTGTGTGTGTGTGTGTGTGTGTGTGTGTGTGTGTGTGTGTGTGTGTGTGTGTGTGTGTGTGTGTGCTGGATGGTGTAATGGTGAACAATGGAGCAGAGCTGGACTGGCAACAACCCTTTTTAGGGATCATGCAGTGTCTGTTCAGCGGGATTGTTGCAACAGCTGTTAGGTGGGCAGAGCTGTCATCACCTGCAAGTTGGGTCCCCCTGGCTCTGTTGCAGCAATTTTTTTGAGGAGAGGTGGGCAAAACATAATTTTTCACCACTACATTGTATGTCTGTGTGTGTGTGTGTGTGTGTGTGTGTGTGTGTGTGTGTGTGTGTGTGTTAAGTTTTGGTGGTGTACCATGGAATAATGTAGCATATCAGGGATGACAGCAACACAGTTATATGGACTGACTATGCAGTGCCCCAAGCTGACAACAACAGCAGCTGTCATCCATTGTAAGTCTTGAATTAGTGTATTGTGTAGACATGGGCAATGTAAAATGGTTCAGTGGTACATTTTGGGTGTTTGTGATATTTTGCATAGGCGGTGTCCCCCAAGATTGATAGTGCCTAGATGGGCTGACAAATATCCTGTTATGGATCCACCTGGAATCATGTTAATGTGCTTTCTCTAGCAGATACTGTGTTGAAGAGGTTTGTCTGGCTTCATTTTGTAAAATTTTGTACAGAATGTAAAACTGCACTTTGAATGTCATGTTTACCTAGAGAATGTGGCCCAACTGATGCAAAAGTTATGATGTATATTAGATGGTTAAGTCAGTGTACAGGGCATTAATCTGATTGGTTTACCCTCCTCTCTAAATAATTCCAACAGTTAATTTGCTCCATTGTCCAACTGCATCATGATGGAAAAGAAAACAAGCCTGGTAAACAGTCATTTTGGCAGCAAGGTTTCCGAAAAGAATGTAGGAATCTGCACATAACCAAGGACAGAAGAAGAAGCAGTCATAATAAGTAAGCAATGGCCCTTGTTCAAATACCCTAGCTGGAATTCTAGTATCTCTCTCAAAAAGTCATAGTCTGCATTTGTGTCTCTCTGGCAACAGGTTGTTTCAGACAAATGGGTTCTGAGATAGACCTGATGGGAAGAGATTCCTCATTTACAGGGTATACTTCCACAAGCCAAGACTAAACCCCTCTGTTTCCTACTGTTGTACTGGACGTTGTGGTGTGAGACGTGATAATAGAAATAGTTCATTTGTCACAGTGGCCAAGTAGGTTTCATTCATGAATGTTTCTGTTGCCAGTAAAAAAAAAAGAAATGGCTGGAGATCAGTTTGTGACCATTCTCTTAAAACCACTTTCTGATACTGACCAAGTCAAAGAGAGTTTATAGGTTTATAGGTAGGTACTAGGCTATCGGTCCAAGGGCCTACATAAGCCTAGCCAACAAGGTTCCCTGGCTTACGCCACCCAAGAAAGTTATTTTTCTGTGCCACTGTCGAGCAGAGACACAGAAGTGATCCCCGGGGTTTATTTCCTGTTTCCCATCCACTCATCAAGATTTTTCTTGAAGAGTGCTAATGAAGAACTTTGTTTGACATAGATGGGTAGCCTGTTCCAGAGTATGGTCTCTGGGACAGGAATCTATCCCTCCAGCATGTCCTGTTTATTGTGGTGACAAGGTTTAGGTCCCTAGAGCATGTAGCTCGGAGGGATTGGGATTTCTTTAGGTGTAGCATGTCCAACAGCTCTGGGTTTGGCATAGCTTTATATGTTAGGTAGAGATCACCTCAGAGTAGGCGATATGCTACGGAGTAAAGCTGGAGTTTTTTGAGGCGGTCAGTGTAGGGCATTTGTTTGAGGCCAGTAATCCTCTTTGTGAGGTATTTATGTGGCCTTTCACAGCACAATCACTTACCCCTTGTTCCTAGTTGTAATTGGCAGTACTGTACATGTAAGTAGAGGAGTAATTGCTAGTCCGATGGTACAACATGATACAGATATCGCATGTGATCTCTATTAATTCCATTATGTTAAAATGCAAGATCTCATGTAGCAAGATTGTGATAATGCCTCACATTTATTTATTTTATTTATTTATTTGCAGTTTGATTACTGGGGAACTCCACTGGGCCGAATTGACTTATTTTCAGGAGAGGAGTAATTGCTAGTCCGATGGTACAACATGATACAGATATCGCATGTGATCTCTATTAATTCCATTATGTTAAAATGCAAGATCTCCTCATGTAGCAAGATTGTGATAATGCCTCACATTTATTTATTTTATTTATTTATTTGCAGTTTGATTACTGGGGAAGTCCACTGGGCTGAACTGACCCATTTTCAGTTGAGGCCTGGGGAGAAAAGCTCCAAGATGCATTATACAATTTAGATACAACTGATAGTTAATATTAAAGATAATATTATGTAGAATAGTTACTCATAAATGCGTTCAGTATCATGTATAGTTAACAAATTCATTAAGCTTGAAGGTAGGGATCATACAGTTTAATTTGAGGAAACTAGATATGGGTTAAGTGTGGAAAATGTAAATATGCTTTGCATACACACATCAACAGTAGAATGCTATTTACAATATTTACAAGGATGGGCTATGTGAGGGTAGCTGTAGGAGTTGTTGAGAGCTTAGAGAGGAGCTATAGAAATTGTTGAGAGCTTAGACAGGCTCATAGGAAGATAACTGAGAGTTATAGAGCTTGGGAACCCGAGAGAGAACCCAGGTACATTTCCATTTAGTGGACAGGTGTTTGAATAGTTGGGTTTTGAAGTTTTCTGAGTTTGGTATGGCTCTTATTGTGGAGGGAAGGGAATTCCATTTTTTTGCCTAGTGAGAAAGATAGGAGAAGTTGGCCAGCAGGACTTTTAGGTTTATGGATAGTAATTAAGTTCTGATTTTCAGATCTGAGAGCTCTGTTAGGTGTATAAGGGGGAAGGATGTTAGTTAGAGCGGGACATTTTCTTGGGTGAAATATGAGTTTATATGCAGTAGTGAGATGGAGATAGTCTAGGTAGTTTGGGAGTTCAAGCCAATTCAGTGATTGTACGGTTAGACAGTGATGGGTGGTATTTGTTGATTTAGAGACAAATTTAGAGATTTTGTTGTAGCAGTTTTCTAGGTTAGAGGTGATAGAGGAGGACAGGTTGGTTAGGAGAGGGGCTCAATATAATAAGGAAGGAAGAAGATAAGTTGAGGCCAGAGTTTGCCTGGTAGAGTTGGAGAGAAAGTGATTATTCCTATACAGCATACCAGGTTTTGGAGGGTTTTCTTAATATTTTGTTGAATATGAATATCAGACTTGAGGTGTTCATCTACAGTAATGCCAAGTAGTTTGGCAGAGGGGACCACTTCTATAGGTGAATTGGTTTGACTATAGACTTTGAAGTTGTTGTTATTGTAGGAGAGGATCTTTGTGGGAGGGAATAGTAGAATCTTTGATTTATTTGCATTGAGAGAGAGGTGGTTTTGGCACATCCAGTTTTTAGTTGTTGAGAAGGCAGTTTGGGTTTTAGTCAGCAATTCAGAGAGGATTGAGGCAGAGTAGACTAAGGTTGAATCATCTGTGTATTGAATGATTTTAGCATCAGGGATAGCAGTGTGAAAGTTATTGATGAAGATGTTAAAAATCATTGGCCCATGGATGGATCCCTGTGGTACGCCAGTTGGGGTAGGTAGGAAGGAAGAGATGGAGTTATTCCATTTGACTGCCTGTGATCTGTCTGATAGATAGCTGGAGAACCAGGATAAAGCATTATGTAAGAGATTAAGGTTTGAGAGATGACAAAGAAGGTGCTTGTGGGAAACAGTATCAAAGGCTTTAGACAGATCGAGTAAAACAGTAGAAACTAAGTGTCCTGAATCTCGGACTTGATTGACAGTTTCTAGGAAAGAGAGTGCTATGGCCTGGATGGAAGCCATGCTGGATAGGAGTGAGAAGATTGTTTTGGGTCAGGAAAGGCATAAGTTGGAGGTGGATGCATTTTTCTAGGATTTTGGAGACTGGTGAGAGCAAAGCAAAGGGGCGAAAGTTTGAGATGCTGGTATTTTTGCCTTCTTTATGAAGAGGAAGAATAAAAGCTGAGCACCAGAGTTTGGGACATATGATTCTTTTATGGATCAGTTAATAATGATGCTGATTGGGAGAGCAATGCCATCAGCAGCACATTTTAGGAAGGAAGAGGGAATATTATCGGGAGCATTAGAGCAAGGTTTAAGTATGGACAAAAGTTTTTTTATAAAGTTAGTGGAGATAGGTTTGAGTTCAAACAGATGAGGTGAGTTAGAAGGGGGAGAGTGTAGAGCAGTTGGGTTATTATTGGGAAATGTATTGGTGAGGGTAGTAATAGTTTCTATGAAAAATGAGTTAAATTCAGAGCCTAGTCCGAGGTCAGATTTACGTGGGTCAGGACAAGGATTATTCTTGGAGCCTGGGTTGAGGAGTGAGTTTATTGAGTTCCAGAATTTTTGGGGGGGGGTTATTGTTATTGGACTGAAGTTTGATATAGTAGGATTTTGACAGTACAGTGGTGACTGGGGACAGTGTAGTTAAGCAGCATAGAATGGTGGTCTGCAGGATGATGTTGGTGATCAAGAAGCAGAGGAGAAGTGTGAAAGCAGTGCCAAGGATTAAATGGTGGAAGTTAAAAAAGGGTGATTGTGAGGTGGAGTTCGGGGAAGAGTTAAGACAGGCACTGGGAGGCAATAAAGAGTTACCGAATAGCTGGGTAACTACAGCAGAGCTAGTAAGGGAGACTGCTAGGAAGGTGCTTGGTGTGACATCTGGACAGAGGAAGGAGGACAAGGAGACATGGTGGTGGAATGAGGAAGTACAGGAGAGTATACAGAGGAAGAGTCTGGTGAAGAAGAAGTGAGATTGTCAAAGAGATGAAGAAAGTAGACATGAGTATAAGGAGATGAGGCGCATGGCAAAGAGAGAGGTGGCGAAGGCTAAGGATAAGGCATATAGAGAGTTGTATGAGAGATTGGACACTAAAGAGGGAGAAAAGGACCTGTACCAATTGGCTAGACAGAGGGACAGAGCTGGGAAAGATGTGCAGCAGGCAAGGATGATAAAGGACAGTGAGGGAAACGTACTCACAAGTGAGAAGAGTGTGTTGAGTAGATGGAAAGAGTACTTTGAAGGGCTGATGAATGAAGAGAATGAGAGAGAGAGAAGGTTGGATGATGTGGGGATAGTGAATCAGGAAGTGAAGCAGATTAGCAAGGAGGAAGTAAGGACAGCTATGAAGAGGATGAAGAATGTAAAGGCTGTTGGCCCAGATGACATACCAATGGAAGCATGGAGGTGCTTAGGAGAAATGGCAGTGGAATTTTTAACCAGATTGTTTAATGAAATTTTGGAAAGTCAGAGGATGCCTGAGGAGTAGAGAAAAAGTGTTTTGGCACCTATCTTTAAGAATAAGGGTGATGTGCAGAGCTGCAGTAACTACAGAGGGATAAAATTGATCAGTCACAGCTTGAAGTTATGGGAAAGAGTAGTGGAAGCTAGGTTAACAAGGGAGGTGATGATCAGTGATCAGCAGTATGGTTTCATGCCAGGAAAGAGCACTACAGATGCAATATTTGCTCTGAGAGTGTTGTTGGAGAAATACAGAGAAGGTCAGAAGGAGTTTCATTGTGTCTTTGTGGACTTAGAGAAAGCATATGACAGGGTGCCTAGAGAGGAGTTGTGGTATTGTATGAGGAAGTTGGGAGTGGCAGAGAAGTATGTAAGAGTGGTACAGGATATGTACAAGGGTAGTGTGACATTGGTGAGGACTGCGGTGGGAGTGACAGATACGTTTAAGGTGGAGGTGGGATTACATCAAGGATCAGCTCTGAGCCCTTTCTTATTTGCAGTGGTGATGGACAGGTTGACAGATGAGATTAGACAGGAGGCCCCGTGGACTATGATGTTTGCAGATGACATTGTGATATGTAGTGAGAGTAGGGACCAGGTTGAGGAGACCCTGGAGAGGTGGAGATATGCTTTAGAGAGGAGAGGAATGAAGGTCAGCAGGGCTAAAACAGAATATATGTGTGTAAATGAGAGGGAGGGCAGAGGAATGGTGAGGATGCAGGGAGTAGAGTTGGTAAAGGTGGATGAGTTTAAGTACTTGGGATCAACAGTTCAGAGTAATGGTGAGTGCGGAAGAGAGGTGAAGAAGAGAGTACAAGTAGGGTGGAATGGTTGGAGAAGAGTGTCAGGAGTGATTTGTGACAGACGGGTATCAATAAAAGTGAAAGGGAAGGTCTACAAGAGGGTAGTGAGACCAGCTATGTTATATGGGTTGGAGATGGTAGCATTGACGAAAAGGCAGGAGTCAGAGCTGGATGTGGCAGAGTTTAAGATATTAAGATTTACACTGGGTGTGACTAGGATGGACAGGATTAGGAATCAGTATATTAGAGGGTCAGCTCAGGTTGGACAGTTTGGAGACACAGCAAGAGAGGCGAGATTGCGTTGGTTTGGACATATGCTGAGGAGGGATGCTGGGTATATTGGGAAAAGGATGCTAAGGATGGAGCTGCCAGGTAAGAGGAAAAGCAGAAGGCCTAAGAAAAGGTTTATGGATGTGGTGAGAGAGGACATGCAGGCGGTTGGTGTGAAACAGCATGATGCAGAGGACAGGAAGAAATGGAAACAGATGATCCGCTGTGGTGACCCCTAACGGGAACAGCCGAAAGAAGATGATGATGATGATGATGGTGGTTAGTCATTTTGCATGGTTGCGGAGCTGTTTATATTGGAACAAGGTATTGACCAGTTTATTGTTTTGGTAAAGCTTCCATAGTTTGTTTCTGTGGTGCATAATATGTTTTGTCTCTTTGGATAGCCAAGGAGCAGTTTTAGTTTTTATCCTTTTGTTTCTTAGTGGGACTAGTGAGTTTAAAGTATCAAGGAAGGCAGAGTTGAAGTATTCTATAACCTTGTCAAGAGGAAGGATGTTTAGAATTTGCCAGTTCATTTGTTTGAAAGTATTTGAGAAAGTAGTTGGGTTGAAGCTACTGAGGTTACGAGTTTGAATGTATTGATGCTGGAGTGGGGAGGAACTAGTTGAGCGATGCATAAAGGCTGGGAGGTGGTCCCTAAAGGTAGAAGGAATTGTGCCAGAATTGGTTATTTTATTTGGATCTGAGATTAGGATCCAATCTATAGTGGATCTGGGCGGGTTTATTTTGTTAGGTCAAGTGATGGAGAGGATTATTTGAGTGAAGTTATAGAGGTTAATGGATAGGGACAGAGAGAGGCAATTGATTTTATTCCAGTCAATATTCACATCACCAAGGATATAAGTTTAATAGTTAATTTCAGTAGAGGCCCATAGGAGAATATTTTCAAGTGTAGAGATATTGTTACCAGGTGAGATATATAGGGCAATTATACAGATATTTTTATGTTTATTTAGTTTTGGAATTCCAGCAATTAGTTCAGTGTTCTGGAATTGAAGAATTGGAATTTGGAGCGGAATTAAGGTAAGAAGGTTGGAGTAGACTAGGGGAGTGCCTCCACCTTTTTTATTTAGTTGGTCATTTCTGAGACAATGAAATCCTGGGAGCAGAATCTCAGAGTTGGAGATAAAGGGCTTGAGCCAGTTTTCGGAGATGGCTAAGATATCTGGTTGGTTATGGCTTAACTGAGCTTGAAATTGGTGGACTGTTTTGTTTAGACTTTGTGCATTAATTGTAAAAATCTTGAGATAGGAAGAAGAGGGTAAGGGATGAGTGTTGTTAATAAAGGATATAGGACCAGGGTTAGGATGGATATCACCAGCTTGGACGAGGTTGTTGAAGGAGATATCCTTTAGCCATATTGGTCTGCCAGGCATGAATTTTGGTAGATTGTAGATTGGAGCAGGTGATAGTATCTTGACTTTAGAGGAGAAGAGTTTAGGGTGGAATAGGGACAGAGGGTTGGGCTGAATGAGAGAAGAGGAGATAGAGTGGAAATGGGACTAAGAGTGAGGGAGAAGGAGGGTTTGCATGGTAGTTGTCTTTGTAGGTGGTATTGGACAAGCATAGGTAGAATATGAGGTAGCATAGTATAAGGGAAGTAGGAACATAAAGAGGAGGCTGGGGGACTGGAGAGTGTGATAACTTGAGGAGAGTTTAAGAAGGATAGCTATAGGTGGGAGGAGTAATGAGGGGGGATCTGGTATTGGGTAATTAGGATGAGAGGGTGGGGTAAGATAGGAATAAAGTTAGGAGTACTAGGGCGGGTGGAAATTGGGGGCAGGATAGGGGAGTGGAGTGAGCCCATAGGGCGAACGGAGCAGGGAAAGAACACTAGACGTGAGTATGGCAGAAAAAGTATCAGCAAAGCGCACTTTAAAGGCTGTAATTGGAAGGTATGAGCTAATTATTTCCAGCCAGAAAATGAAGGCTGCCTTTACAGAGGGTGGTTTAACAGTAGGGGGAGAAGATATTTACAGTCTAAGCATATTAACTCACTACCAACTGTTTGTGAAAAAATAAAACTTGTTGGGATTATAAAGAATATGTAGGATTTATATTGGTAGATGCTGCCACCTAATGGTTGAAGGAGATAGCAAACAGCAGGGATAGTTGGACCAATCTTAGGTTTAAATGTATTCTAGGGTAGTGATAACAGGAGGGGGAGAGGGCAAACGGTCTGCGGTAGGCTGCTAGAATGCACACACAGGAGAGCAGACTAACTCTATAGATAATACATCAAGTCTACATTTAATTAGTGTTAAGCAACATACATTTACACAATCTTGTTGCAGGGTCTTCTCAGTAGTATTTTTCTAAGTACCAGGCAAGCTGGCCAATTCAGGGTGTCTTCAGGTGTTGGCCGGAGGTATTCCTTTTGCATTTAAAGAAGGGAGGGAGCACCCGGGATGGATTACTGTAGAGGAGAGGGAGACAACACTGAGTTAGTTAATATTGCAGATGTAGAGGGGAAAGGTAGCAGGTAAGGGATATTTAGAGAAGAAGGGAGGGTGTAACGAAGCACAGTAGGAGAGACAGGCTATGGTTAGAGGAGGCTGGAGCAAGTATGTAGAGGAAGATTAGGTTTAGGGGATTAACAATGGAAAGCAATGGACATTATGCTATGAACAATACAAGCTAGACAATATAAGCTCCATTAAATAGAACAAAACATTCATTCAGCAGTTCAGCATGCTATCCGTGACCCTAGTCCATTTGAGAGGACAGGGTTATACAGCAGTAGAGCCAAATATAAGCAGCAGAAAGCAAGGGGTAAATGATAAAGTAATACTATCAAATCTCTAAACAGTGCAATATATAGTGCTCAACAGACTAACACAGTAAACTACGGTATGTTCATGCTGTGCAATAACTTGTGCTGAACAGTTTTCAAAACAGTTTTCAGAACAATATAATAGCTGTGTGGTGCCCTTATAGAGACAGACGAAAAAGAAAAATAGCTGCTAAGCCAGTAATTAAGCTAAAGGCTCTAGTAGGGCCATTGATCCACCTTAAAAGAGAAATAAAGGCCTTCAATGATATATGTTTATTGGCATCCTTTTAACAGGACTTTTGGAGAGAAGACTAGGCCAGCAAAGTGCAACAGTCCAGCCCTGTATACTTAGACTAAAGTAATGCAGATGGTGACAACATAAAAAGAGACCCACTCATCCCAAAAAGCAGCTTACAGCTGCTAAGCTGGTAATTAACCTAAGCAAAGGGCAAATGACACAGTACAAAGCAATCAGTCAAACAATACAGCATATAGGGCAAAACAGTCCCCAAAACCATGTAGAATCTGTGCGGAGCCCTTATATTTACAAATGGAAAGGAAAATGGCTGCTAAACCTGATTTTAAGTGGAAGGCTTGAAGGGGGATTGTTATTCCATCTTAAGAGGCTATCCGTCATTCAGCGATGCACTTTGGTTGGCGTCCCTTTAACAGGACATCATTACACCAGGTTTCTGGTCAAGCCAGCAGTATTCAGTCAAGCCCCTTGCACCCATACTAAATGAATGCAGCATTAAAGAGTGTAGAAAAGAGCCCCACTCATCCCAAAAGCAGCTTGCAGAGGTCAAAAACACATGTAGGTCACAGATAAATGAAGCTGTCAGCACAAGGCCAACAATAACCTTACAACACAGTTACAAACATTGCATTGGAGTGATAGCCATCAGCACAAGGCCATCTATAACCCTAAAACACAGTTACAAGCAAAAAATGTGGAGTTTAGTACAATAGTTGCTTAGAGGCTTGCAAATGATAGACAGATATGCTGAAAAGACCTACCGGGAGGCGAAAACAAGCAGCCTAAACCACAGGACCAGCACAGAGGAGCTGTGGATGCTCAGGACAGGATTTAAAAATGGCACCACAGTCCCTCTGCTGAATGTGGCTAAGTTTTCTTGGATGGTGGAGTAGAGATTGGACATATATGTGCGAAAGTTTGGTGTTTGCTACTTTCTGCAGACCTATCCATGCTTAGAAATAACTGTTGCTGTGACACAATCAGCATATACATAATAATGTGTATCTTCAGTGTAGAAACTCGGTTTGTCTGTGATAATTCTCCTACCTCATCTATAAATGGTGTCTGTGACTTAGGGATCCCATGCTTATACATCACACGTTTTCTTCATCTTCTGTTGCATTACAGTCAATTGAAGTTACAGTGAGGAGTCAAGATGTCTGCATAATTAATGGATCAACACAACATGATACCTGGTAGCTCAGCTTGCCCCCTCCTGTACTAATAGCCAGACTCATTGTTATTCATCAAGCTTTTGAGGTTATGCACTTGTAGATGCTAAGATACAGTAAAGGTGTCTAATCTGCATAACTGTTTGGTCTTTAAGTTGAGAGAAACTCTCAGAAGTTTTGTGTTTATGCATTGCTGATACCTTGTGCTTTTTCCCCCTTTGCAGGCTTGCTTGTACTTGTATGTTACAGCTCAGGAGTTTATAATCTAATCAGTACACTTTGCACCCCTTCCTTTTTAAACAGCCATAGCCCATCCATGTGTTACATATGAATGGATGTTTGTGTTTAATCCTTCTAGGTGTTGTCATTCCAAGATCTCTGATGATGATGTTCCTGTGTTTAATGGCATTCATATGTACATTTATATATATATATATATATATATATATATATATATATATATATATATAGATATATGGTGAGTGTGGCTATATATATATATATATATATATATATATATATATTTGTGTGTGTGTGTGTGTGTGTGTGTGTGTATATATATATATATATATATATATATATATATATATATATATTGCTGCGGAAGCGATAAACAAGACTAGTAAATCCAAAAATGTCCGACAGAAAGGACCAAAAACCAAAGCAGTGATTGAAAACTGGTAATTTGTTTCACGACAACAGAACGAAAAATAACATCAAGCGCTTTCGCTCGGTTAATACTGAGCTTTATCAAGATATAGACATATTGTAATCTGTTCCTTAAATATTTGATTGTCAGTCACCTGACGTTGCAATTAGCATACTTAATAAACATTAAAAGGTGCTGAAATCATTAAAATGTAGAAACAGTAGTACAATCTTATAAAAAACACACAACACTAATCCCACAAAATACAAAATGAAATACTGTGAAATTATTGTTAAAAGCTAGTAAATAATTGAATGAATAGAAATGTTTCAACACGTTAAAATAATTGAATGTACTATAGGGTTAATAAAAACTACTAAAAAATAAAAAGTGCATAACGATCGACGATATGTCAATCAATAATGAATGAATAATAAAAGGATCAAAATTTAACTAGTAGCCACTAGTTGGAAAATTGTTACTAAATATAAACATTTTTTTTTATTATTACTACAACACACTAAATGAAAAGTTAACTGACCCTTCCTACTCAAAAATGTGTTGGTTATCCTGTGGTCTAAAGTCGAGCTACCCTTAATTTAAGGACACTATTAATATTTATATTCTCATTAAGGCCAGGAGGTTTCCCAGCGTCTAACCCGAGCTGCCATAGGAGCTCTCTATACTCCAACCTGGTCTCCCAATCCCCACCTCTAACGTCTCGTACTACTTGTTCCAAAACTATAAATTTAAGTTCCATATTGGAACAAATATGAAAATGTTTGGAGAAAGCATTGGTTTCCTTACCCTTGGAAACCTCATATAGATGTTCATATATCCTTCTTCTCAGTGGTCTGTCAGTCTTCCCTATGTAAAAACTAAAACAGTGCATACAATAGCCCAGGTAGACCACCCCTTTCGTCCCACAATTAAAATTATGGTCAGAAGTGAAAGTAAAGTTTCTAGATGGAATGTAAAGGGTGCAGTCATTAAAAATGGCAGTGCACTGTTTACAGGCTCCACACTTATAAGTACCTAGTCTGGTAGTATTTAATGCTGGACCTGAGGTATGTTTTTTCTCAAACAGTTCTTTCAAGTTAACGTCCCTTTTCCTGACAAATCTGGGATGTTCCTGAATAAACTCTTTCAATTCGTCGTGTAAGGTAAGAAGTGGGCAATGCCTCAAAATGACGTTTTCAACCTCTAAAGAATTGGTAGAAACGGTATAAATAAAATTGTTGTGAGAATCAAACTGGTCACTGCGTCCCTTTTGGTCACCCAAAGTAGATTCAGTTCCTAATAAAGGGAAATATTTATGTTCTCCATTCTCGAGGACTTCTTGTGTCAAACTATTAATTAGTGTAATGGGGTATCCCTTTTCAAGAAACAAAGTTTTCAAAAAGTGAGCCACATCCATAAAATAGTCTAAGATGCTGGACATCCTAGATGACCAGATAAGCTGTCCTTTGACTATACCCTTCTTTTGGTAGAAGGGGTGTCCGCTGTCAAAATGTAAATACGAGTTAGAAAAAGTAGCTTTCCTATAAAGTCTAGATTGGAAAGTGTGTTTGGTATGATCTTTGGAGAGGGTCACATCAAGATAATTCAGTTCTTCATGGCTAATGTTATGAGTGAAAGTCAAAAAGTGGGTAGCGGAATTAATATAGGCCATAAACTCATGAAAAGTGTCCTCTGTCCCATCCCACAACAAACAGATACCGTCCAGATACCTCCTATAATGGACAATATGCTTGACCCACTGAGATGTAAAAATAAAATTCTGTTCCCAGTGATGTAAAACAACATTAGCATAAAGGGAAGCACAGGAAGCACCCACTGCTACACCTTTCTTCTGTCTATACAGCTCACCGTTAAAACAGATGTAGTTATTTTCAAGCACTAATTCCATAAATTCTACCAATAAACTGGTGACCTTACCACCAAGTTCTGATTCAGCAATCAGTGTCTCCTCAAACCATTCCAAACCTGTCGAGTGTGGTATACTAGGAAAAAGTTCCACTACATCGATAGTGATCATAAGAAGATCAGGTTTGAATAGACAATGTTCAATTCCTTTGAGGAAATCCCAAGAGTCTTTGCAAACATACTGCAGAGAGGAAGCAAACTTCTTGGTAGTGTGATCTATAAACTTTCCTAAGGGTTCGGTAATGTTACCTGCTCCTGAAACGATTGGTCTAAACTTAAGAGGATCTAGACCCTTGTGTGTTTTGGGAATCCCAAAAATAACAGGGGTCCTAGGTTTACCAACATACAGATAGTTGAATAAACGTTCGTTAATAACCCCTTACAATAAATGATCAGTAAGAAGAAAATTAATTTTAGAATAAGATATATATTCATCTCATTTTTAGAAACAAACTCATATTGTTCTGTGTCTTGAAGCATATTGTATAGGTGAGTATCGTATTCAGAAGTATACATTAATACCACCCCCCTCCCTTATCGGGCTTCATTACCCTACAACCTTCATTTTTAAGATAATCAATTAATTGATTCTCTTTGGTGCTTAAATTAGTAGAAGAGGGATATGTTTTTGTAAATTTCAAAGTCCTAAATTCTCTTTCAACAACTTCTTCAAAGACCTTGAGGGAGGGGTGTATGGGCGGATTAAAAGTGCTGGACCTCATAAGCCCTGTAGTTGTATTAGGTTGATAATAAAAATATGTGTTTATGTATGTATATATATATATATATATATATATATATATATATATATATATATATATATATATATATATATATATATATATATATATATACATAGGCACACCTGCATTTGTATATCTTTATATTTGTGTGTGTATGTGTGGCCTAACTGAACAGCTCATGTACAGATGTCACCCAGGGGAAAGCCCCAAATATGCACAGAATATGCACTAAGTAATACGTTATCAGTGCAATGTCACTGTTCATTTAAAACTCACTGTGAGACTACTGTAAGAGAGAAGGCATCTGGAATAATTTTGTATAGTTAATCTAAGCGAGATGTAAGTCAGTAAACTGATTTCAATAGTAGTGTAAAACCAAATGGGAATAATCAATCAGGATTAGAATACATATTTTTCCAGATTTTTTTATTTTCCTTAATGTACATTCAGCCACAAAAGAATAAAATGATGAGTGAACATCCAACATTTGCGTATGGTTTATTTATTATCCAGTACAGTTTTTTAAGAAAAAACAAATTCATATCAAGTAATACGAACTAGCAAATTGTAGGCACTTGTGTATTAATTTACACACACACACACACACACACACACACACACACACACACACACACACACACACACACACACATTATTTTGTTCAACTGACCTAGACGTATTTGGTCCTTGACCTCAGGAAGATAGGACTAATCAAGTTGAAAACAAAAAAACATTAAAAAAATGTTTAAAATTCATGTTCAAAAAATCACTCCATATATATCTAAGATCCCAATGGGATTGTTCTTGCTCCCTTCCCTCATAGATCTATAACATTACATCTCCTTCACACCTATGACACACAACTCATCCCATTAAAGCTTATGTTCCCTCACAATGGTTATTTAATAATGAAGGCATATCTCAAAACTGTTTTTATTCTTGAATATTTTTCACATCTAAGCCTAAATGTATTAATGTTTTATCTCTACTCTGTATAATTATCTTGTAGTTATAGCACACACCTAATTTTGTCTATATCAGAGCTTTTCTCCACATTTTTTGAATGTCTCTCAAATTTATACCTAAATGTATTAATGCTTTATCTCTACTCTGTATAATTATCTTGTAGTTATTGTATGTACCTAATGTTGTCTATATCGGAGCTTTTCTCCCCAGGACTCCATTGAAAACGGGTTCTTCTGGCCCAATGGACTATCCTGGTAAACCAACTGCAAATAAATAAATAAATAAATAAATACATTTCTTTTATGTGTTAAGAGTTGTGTCTTGATAGCCAACCTGTTTAGCCAAGTACCTATACCTCATAGTATTTGAATGTCTAAGCATTGTGAATTATGAGATCTGATTGTATTCTATGTTCACATTTTCTGATACGTCTTTGCCAATCAGATGTAAGTCTGCACATTGTTTATATTGATATCTGCCTGTATTATTTGTCTATATTTTTCTAAACATGTCTGCCTGAGTTCATCACTCAGTGATGTATGTACTGTCTCTTTTTTGGTATGAGGAACTTTTCTCCCCGGGCCTCCATTGAAAATGGACATATATCCAGACGGACTATCCCAGTCAACAAATGTAAAATAAAATAAAATAAATGTAAAATAAATGTAAAATAAATAAATAAATAAATAAATAAAGAGTTAATAAAGCAAAGTGCTGCATGTCAGGAATGAGACAATTGTGTCGCAGTTCCTCTATCTATGCCCAATATTGCTGTCTAACTAATGGCTCACTGCTTAGAAATGTTACCTGCCATTCAAAGGCTGTTGTTGCTATGGTATGCAAGAGAGAAATTGTCATGACAGTTGCCTCAGATGTCAAATAATGGGATTTGTCAGTATGGGGTAAATACAGTTTGTCAGTCCAAATTATGTCTGCAAAACCAGAATAAGAAAAGGTTGTTTACATTTTTTTTAACCTACTGATGCATCATCAGTGTGGAATGCTAGAGGACATCAACGTTTTGCCCAGTAACGGATGCCAGTCACATCAAACCTATAGTTATGTAAAATTAGAAAACATGAGAAAGATAACTTGTGGGTAGTATGATTTGTAATCAGAGAACAGCACAGTTCTGTTTGCATCACGTCCTTCAGAAAGGAAAGGGCGTTGTGTGGTCTATCACACGAGGAAAATTACTAATTGGTAGTAGTCACTGGCAATGGTCGATGTTCTATAACTTATGAATTAGACAGAAAAAGGGATCCAGTTACGGGTACATCGACTGACCCACAGGGGAGACGTAACACTGTACTTTAGTTGTAGGGTCCTTCTACTTAGGCTGCACTAATTCTACTAATGTTTCTGGGACTTTGAACCACCCATGGTTCTAGCCAAGGCAGCTTTCCTGGGACCTGCTCATCTGTATTAACAAATTATAGCAGTGAGCATTTGGACTCTTTTGTCATCTCTTCCATCTTATCAGCTGTATCATCCCCAAAAATGGGTGAGTTGTGCCGCATCCTGATCTGAATACATGCTGCTCATCATCCTCATTACACTGTACTACTCTGTGTATCCATTTATCAGTCACCCTCTCCATAAGCTTCATGCAGTGTGACAGGATTTTGATGACTCTGTATGGATCACAGTGGTGAATGTCCTATTTCTTCTTGTAAACTGGCACAAGTACAGTGATCTTAAAGTCACCTGGGATACGCTGTTCTCTCCATGCTGCTGCAAGTAGCTTCTGGAGACAATTCTCTCCTATTTCAGCAAGCATGTTTATCATATCCACTGTGACATTTACTGAGCCTCCAGCTGTACATGACTTGTATTTCCTTAGTGAAAGTTCTACATCTCACAGGGTGGTGTCCTGCTCTTAGGTTCATAGGTTCATAGGTTAGTACTAAGCTAACTGCCCTTGCGAGCCATTTTAAGCCTAGCCAATTATCCCTTGTGAGACTCAAACCCTGCACCTTGTGTTTGTAAGGCAAACACCTTAACCATTAAGCCACCCTCCCAACCCTTCTCTTGTTGCATCCTGTTTCTGGGGCAGTACAGCATCTGTGGTGGTTATCGTGATTGGTAAGCTGATGTAAGTATTTCCTTCATCTTCCTTTGATGTACTGCGGACAGGAGAACCTGTTGTCGCTGGGACCCTTCATGAAGTATGTCTGCCAGTCGTCTTTGTCTGGATATATTGGCCTTGCAATCTGATGTTTCTTTGCGGTACCTACCGAGTCTGTTTGCATTTGCAGGTCTAGTGCCTCCAATGCCCTGTTCTGTGCTAATGCAACTCCTTTCTTACCTTCATTGTTAGTCAGTTTCTATTCCTTCCTACCCTGGGTGGTCATTCCAATCTCCCACTTTTGTCTGGACTCTGTATTTCTTTTGCGTAGATCCAGGACTGCTGCATTACTCCGCTTGCTTTCCTTTAGTAGTTTGTGGGCATACATGGCCAGGCCACAACTCATTTCTGTAGTCCTCACACATGCACTTTTAAGATGCTGCCGTTCTTCAAGTAGACGTTTTTCCAGCTCTTCTTGGGGTGCTAGAGGCTTGACTGATTCATTTAACTGTCGTATTTTATCTTGAGTCAACTCCCTGGTCTTCACCCTGGTCTGTTTTGACCTTAGAGCCATCTTTGCACACTGCTTGCAGCTGATTTTGTTAACCACTGGTTTATGCTGTGTTATGCATTACAGGTGGTCAGTATGCCTGAAAAGACAGCATTGGGTTTCAAGTCTTCTAACATTTTCCGGATAAGGTGTGTTTGTCTATGTATTCATTGTCTGGAAGAAGAACTTTGCACTAAGTGTGCATGCCTGGCACTTTACATTGTGCTGTAAAGTATACCTGGAAGACAGAGCGATACTGTTATGTGGCCTGATGCTGACATAAGGGGAGTTAGGATGACTGCACTTTAGTATTTTTCTCAGTTGTGTAAAATTGCCACAGTATGGTATGAACAATAGTCAGTGTCACCCAAAATGCCTGCAATCCAAGATGGTCACTTGCCGTATGTTATATGACTTTCATAAACAGTTTGGTACACTTGTAAGGAGATTGGTATTTTGAAGTCAGGTGGTATAATGAAATAGTTATTTCACAAATATCGCTGTCCATTTGATTTGAGCTACTTTCTGGTGGCCTGGTTATGCTTAGATGTAACTGCTTGGTGACAGAAGAACTATGTAATTAATGTGTTATTTTTTCTTTGGTTTAAGAAATGGTTTACTAAATGATTCAGCTCTTACCTCATCTGATACTGTCGTTGGGATTCATGTGAATATGCTAAGCCACTGTCTATGACTTAGGGTTCCCATGCATATGTATCACACCTTCTTCATCTTTTTTTGCTGAACAGTCAATTGAAGTTATTCACTGAGGAATCGTGATGCCTGCATGATTAATTCATCTCCTCTGCATGATACCTGTCAGCTCAGCTTGCCCCTTCCTGTACTGAAAGATCAGGCTTCACAGGATATGCACTTGTAGATGCTAAGATAGCTGAAATGTGTGTTAACATAATTGCTCTGGATTCTAATTTTAGAGAATTTCTTATTTTTGTTATGCATTTTTGTGGCCATGGGCTCTTGTACATTTCCTGGCTTGAATGTACTTTGATTTTTCAGCTCAGCTATTTATAACCCAAAGTTTGCTCATTGCATCCTTTTTTTAAGACTTAGACTATGCCTGTGAGACATATTGAGTTGGAGTTTGTGTATAATCCTACAAACTGTTCGCAGCTCATTTGCTTTGTTGATGTTCCTGGGGAAAAGGGGTCTCTCATGCTTGATCCCTGCTGTAAGAACTAAATATCAAATGATTGAATTGCAACAGTCATGATTATACAAAAATGACTGTTGTGCAAAACATAGTTAGAGGTAGTCTGGTTTATCTAGCTTCTTGGGGAAATGTTACATTCTGTATACTGATGAATAGAACAGCATGTTGTGGCAGCCTGGAAATGGAAACAATTTTGAGAGTGAGCAAGATCAGTATGCACAATGTTTGAAACAGCGAGATTCAGCAGTGCATAGCATGAAGTAAAGAATAATTCATAGGTTCATGGGTTGGTACTAGGCTGTCAGCCCTAGGGCCTATACAAGCCTAGCCACACAATTCCCCGGATATTTCTTCCCACAATATTTACCTCCCTGGACCCCTGTCTAGCAGGGCGACTGACGTGATCCCCGGGGTAAATTTCCTTTCTCCCATCCAATCGTCAAGGTTCCTTTTGAAGAGGGCCAAGAAGGCGCTCTCCTTGACATGTATGGGCAGTCTAGTCCAGAGTCTGGGGAGTCTCTGGGTCAGGAACCTATCCCTCCAGCATGTTTTGTTCATTGTGATGACAAGGTTTAGATCCCTGGAGCATGTGGCTTTGAGGGACTGGGATTTCTTTAAGTGGAGCATGTCCAACAGCTCAGGGTTTGACATGGGCTTGTATGTTAAGCAGAAATCGCCTCTGAGTAGATGATATGCCACAGCGTATAGCTGGAGTTTTTTTAGATGGTCAGCATAGGGCATCTGCCTTAGGCCTGTGATTCTTTTAGTGAGGTATTTCTGCGGCCTTTCCAGCTGTTGCAGATGTTTTGTGAGGTACATACCAAATGGGGCGTTGTACTCTATAATGGGTCTAATGAGGGATGAGTACAGAGGGACAATGACCTCCTTTTTTCTGGATGAAAAGCCCTTAGTGATGAGGTGTGCCACATAGAAGGATTTCCTGACTGTTGTGGCGATGTGGTTATCAAAGGTGAGACCACTGTCCACCTGTGTCCCTAAGTCTCTCATCACAATTTCAGTGTTTAGTTTGCTACCACCTATGTGGTAATTCATGGGTACATAGTTTTTCCCAAACGGGGTAACTATACATTTCTTGGCATTAAGCTTGAGCCCATGGCTCTGGCACCAAGCATCTGTTTCTGTAAGGCCTTTTTGTAGAATATCCACATCATTTGGGGATTCAGTAATGGCTCCCAGTTTGCAGTCATCTGCGAACTTTGCTAGCTAGAGTCTCTTAGTGTTGTCCTGTACTTCAGAGACGTAGATGCTAAACAAGAGCGGTCCTAGGACTGAACCCTGAGGTACTCCACTTGTCACTTGTCTGGAGCTGGATTTGGAGTTGGCTACTTTTACAGTCTGGGTTCTGTCAGTACGCCAGTTGGCAACCCATCGAGTGACGTAGGGATTTATGCCCAGCTTAGTAAGTTTATCTATGATTCCAGAGTGGGGGATGGTGTCGAAGGCCTTGGCGAGGTCCAGATAGGCTGTCTGGACTGCCTTACCCTTGTCCACAGCTCTGGAGACTGATTTGAGGAAGTCAATCAGGTTCAGGAGACAAGATCAGCCCTTCACGAACCCAAACTGGGTGGGGTCCAGTGCTTGAAGGTTGCCAATGTCTTTGTTTATAAGTTCCATGATAATGCGTTCCATGTCCTTGCAGATCAGGCTCGTCAGACTGATGGGACGGTAGTTCCCGGGATCCAAGGTGGATCCCCCCTTGTGGAGTTGGATAACTGTAGCTGTGCGTCATTCAGTAGGCATGAAGCCTGAGGAGAGGCTATGATTAAACATTACCCATAGGTGAGGTGCCAGTTCATATTGTAGTTCATGTAGTACACAGCCCGGGATGTCATCTGGTCCCATGGATGCTGTATTCTTAGCTTTGGACAGTGCAGTTTCTACCTGTGGGGCCATGATTATCGGAATTTGGCAATATTTTGGTATTGATATGGGCCATTTAGGGGATGAGAGGTGGGTGAAGTTGGCACTAAATCGATTTGCCAGGTTAGTGGCAATATTTTTGGGATCAGTATATTTAATGCCATTATGTTGTAGTTCAGAGCAGATCTGAGCATTGCCATTTAGATTCTTGACATAACTATAGAATGCCTTGTGGCTGTCTTTGGAATCTTTGGCAATTTTATTTTCGTAACTAGCTTTGGAGGATTGTATGAGGGATCTCACCTTCTTACTGAGGCTGGTAAGGGTGTTTTTTGCATCCTGGGATTTTCCTCTTTTCTGCAACAGTTTCTTCCTTCTGTTGTATAGTTTGTTTATGGCAGGGGACCACCAGATTGGCTTCCTTTTTTTTGAGGAGAACGTCTTGGTACTATTTGGGATGGCACGATTCATGCACGAGTGGAGATGTGCTCATACAGTGCCTTAGTATAAGATTCAGCAGTCGAACTTTCTGCTCCTGTCTGCATGGGTACCATGAAGTTTGTCACCTGACTTAAGTATCATGAAGTTGGCTTTGGAGAAGTTTTTTACACAAGTTTCATTACTGGGGGGTGGGGTTGGGATGTGGATGTCAAGGGTGATTTTCTTATGGTCAGACTTGACCAATGAGGGGGTGACCACTGGTGTGGAGCATCTATCTCCCATGTTGGTAATGACCAGGTCTAGGATATTGGAGCCCCTGGTGGGACAATGGATTAGTTGATCCAAGGCATTGGAATTTATGAATTCCAAGAACCCTTGTGAAAAGGTGTTGGTACCCAAGTAGTTTTCCCAGTTAATGGCAGGGTAGTTGAAATCACCCAGTATTAGGGTGTTTGGTTGTATCTTAATATTTTCCAGTATGTTTAGAAAGGTGTAATGAGAATCTTGGGGCATGGTGGGGGGTCTGTAGTAAGCTAAAATTTGGATTGCAGTCTTACCTAGTGTTAGTTACACCTGGAGAATTGCAGATGCATTGTGCTGGGCAACTAGCCTGGAGGTGTGAATATCTTTGGTGAATATGGACACTCCTCCACCTTTAGTGTTTTGGTCTTGGTTTTGTGGCCGAAAAGTGTGGCAAGAGTTGTAGCCTGGTATTGCAGGGGTGCTCTCTGGAGTCTTGAACCAGGTCTCAGTTACTGCACAGATATCAATGTTCTTCATTTTTTAGGAGTGCCTCGCGAGAGAGTGAATTTTGAGGTTTAGACTTCTAGCATTGAGTAGCATTACCTTCAGATTTTGCATGCTTGTATCTATTACGGTGGTGGTTTTGTCCTTTGAATCTTGCCTAAAAAAGGCACTATAGGGGTGGCAAGAGCTTTAGCCAGTAACCTGAATCCCAGGGGTGACAGATGCAGACCATCTCTGGCAAAGCATTGTGGTTTGTCGATCATGTCATCCCAGGCAGACAGATACTGGATCCCCTTTGAATGACACCAGAAGCTTAGCCAATTGTTGAAGTCAATCATTTTGTCCTTATACTGTGGTATCATTCTGGACGAAGGCAGGATGCTACTCAGAGCTAGGGTCATACCTGCCTGGGCCACATGATCTCAGAGCTCTTCCATGTCTCTTTTCATGTAGTCCAGGGAGGTACTTCTCAAGACATTCATTCCAACCACTATCATTTACCCTTCTCTTACCTCACTATCCTTAACCACTTTTTAACAAGGCGCCTCGCCTTTGTAACTGACCTATGTTTTTTTTTTATATGCTGCTGTTATTTTTTTCCCAAGATGTGATGTATCTTTATATTGTATTTAGAACTCAACTATCTTCCTTTTTTGCATTAACAATGTTCATATGTCTGTTATGTAGCTGGAGCTTTTCTCCCCGGGTCTCCGCTGAAAATGGACATGTATCCAGTCGGACTCTCCCGGTTAACAAATGTAAAATAAATAAAATAAATAAATAAATAAACATGGACAATGACAGAGTCATATTTGTACTTGTTGTGGAATGACTTGAGTGCATGCGTTATGTGGTGGATCCTGGCACCCGACAGACAGCTGACTGTAATTTTCTCCTTGTTCTGCCTGGTGAGGGGGACATCAGTGTGCCTGACTACTGAGTCACCGATGACTAAAGTGTTGGGTACATTGTCTTGCCTTAGGGGCTGTTGTTGGGTGGCACACTGGTGCTGTGAGCTATGTGCCACTTTAGTTGTAACTGGTGTTTGTTTGTGTTTCATCTTCAGAGGGCCTTGTTGCTTGGGCAGGTTAATGTTAAGGGCCTCCGCATATGTGGGTTTAGTGTTGCTATATGTGGGTGTTGATGGTGTAGGTTCTGAAGGGCTATGTGTTGCTTGAGGTGTAGTGTAGGTGTTAACCTTCTCCTCTTGACTGTCTAGCACAATCTTGGCTGGACAGAGCTTTGCTTCCAGTTTGGCTATGTAAGTGCATCTCTCACAGGTTGTAGTGTTGGGTGGTAGGAGGATAGGGCTGTCTGCGTACATGAGGCAGTTGCTGCATTGCCCCAGTATGCCCAGATTCACCAGGTGGATAGGAAAAATTATTGGAAGCTGACCCTTGGACATGCCTGTTTAGGTGCTTTTTTTATAAAGTACAAGAGCTGTTTTCCCTTACCTTTGCAAGGTACTTTGCAATTATAGGCTGTTTAGTGCATACGATTAATTTCTCCTTATTATCAAGGACAGTTGAGTGCTTGTATAAGCTTAAGGCTTCCTAGTGCTTTCCGGCAGGTTCTAGAGCAAGTGCTAGTCACAGGGTTTCAGACTTTAGTGCTACTACTGAGAAACCAGCTAGTTCTAAGGGAAAATTTGAAGACGAGACTTCCTGGCACCTGGAATAGTTTAACCGTAGTCCCGCTGTGCTGCATGATGCAAAAAATGCACAAACACATATGTTTTTAAGCCAGAAAGTTAAAAGGGATGGAAATCAACCCAAAATGGCTAATAAAATTACCATTTCAGAGCTGGAAACAACTCCTCTAGTGTTAGATAGGCAGTACAATGCTCACCACTCCCACTGATAAGGAGTAGGACTTCCCTCTACCACAGCAAGCAGTTGCTTGAAAAATATCATACCTGAAATGCATATGTGCACACAAAAGCAGTAGCAGCTGCAAGTAGAAGGACACATCAGTGACATGCCTAAGGGAAAAAAATACAGAACACTGGAAATCTCTGTAAGACAAATAAGAATATTCATAATGATCAGGGTATGCTTTGGCAGTCATAGCTAAACCTGTCAGTCATAGCTAAACCTGTCAGTACGATGGCCGCAGTGGTGCAGTGGTTAGCGTTGTCATCTCACAACAAGAGGCTCTCCGGTTCGATCTTTGGCTGGGGTGTCTTTTGTGCGGTGTCTGCATGTCCTCCCTGTGGTCATGTGGGTTTCCTCCGGGTGCTCCGGTTTCCTCCCACATCCCCAAAGACATGCTGCAAGTGGATTGGACACGCTAAAATTGGCCCTAGGAGTGAGTGTGTACATGTGTGTGTGTGCCTTCCGTGGAAGGTTGGGTGCCGGGCTGGCAACTCAACACCGTAAAACTCCACTGCCAATCATGAGCAGACAAGGTGATCTGCTGTGGCGACCCCTAACTGAGAAAAGAAAAAGAGAGAGAGAGAGAGAGCTAAACCTTTCAGTGGCTGAGATTAACTGTTACCTGTATATGTCACAGGCATGTTTAGAGGAGTACTTAAGACACCTTTACATTAAGGATTACTAACAGCATATCTGTACATTGACTTACTGTGAAAGTGCTATTCACATGAAAGCAGTAAGGAGAGCAGTGAGAGAATAGTTTTAGAGGCACACCAGGCTGAATGAAACCAACTCTGTTTGATGTGTATTTTGATTCAAATTAGCTGAAGCTAGCAGGGCAGGAAATGTGAAACTCTTGATGGCTGAGGATGGGAAATGGGAGGGGTAACTTGAGAAGGAACAGTAGCAGATCAAAGTTGAATGCCTAAAAAAAGTCTGTTTTTTCAGCAATGAGCTGCTAGTTCTGGAAGCTTTTTTTCACAGAATGTGTTAACACATCAGCACAGGGGTGTAGCTAGGATTTTCAAATTTGTACTCACAGCTCTCAAACTGCTACCCCCCTCCCCAGCCAAGCTACGGCCATTCTCGTAATTCACGGTTCGCCCTTTTAGTGTCGATGAAGAGGCATTCGCTGTAATGCCTCTTCAGTAATATAATATAGATTCACTCAAACTCGGTTCCTTGAATTGAAAATGAACCTGAAAGTCAGTTCTTTGAAAAATGCAGCATGGTAGTTGGGGTAGAGGATTCATGCTTTTGTTTTCTGTAACTAAGATGCAGGTTTTGAATTTGAGTAAATTACTAACCACCTGCTACCCCTAACTAGGTTGTTTCATTCACACACACACCCTACCTACCTCTTAGTGCAAGAAATATGGACAAAGCCTAAAATAAACAGGGACAGATATTAAATAAGGCTCTTGTGAACTTAGGAAGTTGCTAGAATAACAGGATTTGTGCTAGTATGAATTTTTCTAAAGGACATGAAGTCTGAAACTCAAATGTCTGTCATTATTTAGCAACTTCAGCCTTCAATGATTTTCTAGAAAATCACAAAATTTATGAGGAACAGACAAAAAATATGGGGCAAAAGTCTGGACATTCTGAACATTTGGACAGTTGAGAGGTATGCTACCTACCTACCTCACACACACACACACACACACACACACACACACACACACACACACACACACACACACACACACACACACAAAACCTCTCAACCTCTTAGAGCAACAAACCCAGAAATAAAACCGAGGCAAAGGCCCAAAAATAAGGACATTTTTTTTTAATATTGCTCTTATAAACTTAGAAAGATAATAGAATAGTAGTAGGTCTTGCATTAGTACGAATTTTCTGAAAGGTATGAAATCTGAAACTCAAATGTCTGCCATTATTTTCTAATTTGCAAGAAAACCACAATTTTATGAAAAACGGACCAAAAATGTGATGCAAAAATATAAAATTGCCAGACAATACAGCTGGGAACCTGTCAAAGAAGGGACACCATTTTAATATGAGCACTGTTAACTTGAGCAGCTGACAAAATTAGAGAATCTACATGCATTTCTGAAATAAAAGTAATGTATAACTCTGATCATTACAGTTATTTATAATTGTAAACCCTCCATGTTTTCTTCCAAAATTGCTATTTTGCAGAGAGATTATTAGAGGGAGAGCAACATTTTGAGCCAAAATTGGGGACAGTTGAGAGGTTTGGATATTCCTAATTCTATAAAGTGATTTGCACATACCTCTCAACCTCTTAATGCAGGAAATCTGGACAAGGCCAAATATATTGGGGGAACATACAAACAGTACTAAAAATTAATCTTGTATAAACTTAAGACAGTTGATAGAATAACAGGTCTTGATTTAGCATGCATTTTTCTGAAGATTATGATGTCTGAAACTTAACGTTGGTCATTATTTAGTGACTTCATTCCTAAATGATTTGCCAGAAAAGTTTTATTTTGCATTTTACAGCACGAACGCCAATAAATATCTGCTAAACAAAGCAATGCAGTCTGACAATGAAACTAGACTTAGCATTAAAACTTCTCTGCCCTTGAAACTCACATTCATTGAAACAGCATTGAAACCCACATTCAAAGAAAATACATTTTGCCAGTGGCAGATAAAGATTAACTTTGGGCTGTTTTCACATCATAGGCCCCTTGCACATGAAATATACACGTGCTCTTTGATACACCTTCCTGATTGTATTAAATTATATTCCTTGTACAATACAGTATAGTTGTTAGAGAGCGTTTTAAATTTGTTTTGAACATTTTTCCAGTAAACAATTAAACAAAATGCATGCATCAATAATGACAAAACAGCCCAATTCAGAACATTTCTATCATAAAAGTCTACTCAAACTTCTACAGTCTACCAGTATCAGTAAATATGCACAATCTCTGAACTAGTAAAAGCCATCTACATAATTCCACATTAAAAAAATCTGTAACTAATGAAGAGGCTGCTGCTAGCAAACAACTTTATATTTCATGGTTTCATCTACAAATAAAGTGCCTGTTGCCCTTGAGGAATAAATTGCCTATGTTGCATGAAAAAATTATACGCTAGTAATATTGCAATAGGGAATGGATGGCAAACTGATAACAGGTTCATAGTCACTACTAGATATCTTCCCCAAAAAGGACTACAGCATCCACCCCCTTTTACAACACAGTACAGTATCAGCAATGCATCTACCTACTGTGGGAGAAGAACCCACAGTCTTCTGCTTCAAAAGTAAGTACATTACATGTTGTGCTATTAACAGTACAAGCAGCCTCAGCATAAGCAGCACTAAACTTTAGTTCCCCTGTAGCTCTCAGCTCCTTGTAAAATGTACTCGACACTCAGCTGTATCTCTGAACTTTGCAGCACAAGAAATCTGGAAAAAGTCAACATTTATTGGGGGGGGGACAAAAGCCCAAAAACCAGGGACACATTTCAAACATTGCTTGTATAATTTTGGAAAGTTGCTAGAATAAAATGCTGTGTTACCACCATGCATGTCTTGAACCCAAAACCATATGCACTGCACTCAGAGCAACATACCACTATGCTAAATCAGCAGTTTGAAAAATAGGAAGACTGAAACTTAATGGCTATCATTTAGATAGCTCTCAACCTCTTAGCACAAAAAACCTGGACAAACAAAGCCAATAATGAGGGAATACAAATTCAGTTCTCACTTCATACCTTAGCACAAAAAACCTGGGCAAACAACAAAAACAGTAATGGGGGGAAATACAACTTCAGTTCTCACTTCTCACTATAGCTCACAACTGTTTCTAACAAAACGGAACAAAGTTCAGAAATGGTGGTGGTTAGGGACTTTAGGTGCTTCTTACCCTGAAGCAAAGGTACAGGGTTTGAGCCTGAACACTTATAGCCAGCAGGTGTTTTATGTGGGGGGGCATTTTCACACACACACACACACACACACACACACACACACTTTACCCGATAATACACACACACTTTACCCAATAATACACACACACTTTACCCGATAACACACACACACCTTATTCGATAACCCACACACACCTTACCCGATAATACACACACAATCACTCCTTACCTGATAATACACACACACTCACTCCTTACCCGATAATACACACACACTCACTTCTTACCCGATAATACACACACACACTCACTCCTTACCCGATAATACACACACTCACACTCACTCCTTACCTGATAATACACACACACACACTCACTCCTTACCTGATAACACACACACACTCACTCCTTACCTGATAATACACACACTCACTCCTTACCTGATAATACACACACACACACACACACACACACACACACACACACACACACACACACACACTTACTCCTTACCTGATAATACACACACACTCACTCCTTACCTAATAACACACACACACACACACACACACACTCACTCCTTACCTGATAATACACACACACACACACACACACACACACACACACACACACACACACACACACTCACTCACTCCTTACCTGATAATACACACACAAACTCACTCCTTACCCGATAATACACACACTCACTCCTTACCCGATAATACACACACACACACACACTCACTCCTTACCTGATAATACACACACACACTACTCCGTTCACCCAATTGCCTTTATGATCACCACAATGATAATCCCAATTGCCTTGCCCTTCCACTCACTACAACTGCACATTTCCTGCCACAACAATAATCCCGATTGCCTTGCCCTTCCCACTCACAGCCAGCCTGACATGACATGAGGTTCACTACAACTGCACATTTCCTGCTCGCAGTCAGCCAGCCGGACATGACATGAGCTCAATTCTGACTGGCTGCTATGTAGCCATGAAATGTTCCTTAAAGGAGCCAACGCTGCTTAAAAAAAGAAAAATATGTACTTTTTTAATTAAAAAGCTACCCCCTCTTCTAAAGAAGTTGTACTGAAATTAGTAGAGTGCGTATGTCTCCTGACGTCCCTGCATCAGCAGAAAACACATTTGTAAGAGGCACTGCATGACAGTACATGATACTTTCACTGAGGCCTCTCAAAGTTAGTTGCTGTTCTGTGCTGTTTCAGTCTAAGTGAATGGAACTGCCATATGACAGCCCTGCTATGGGCACTGTAATCTCAGAAACAGTGGACTCACAGTATATCATGGGGAAGATTTTTCTTTAGAAGGAAACACGCTCTCATTAGGATATCTGCCCCCAGGAGGTCAGTCAGGGGTGCAAACTGAATAAAATTACTAGTGACTACTTCTATCTGGTACATACAGGTTTGTAATGAGCCAAACTTAAGGAAAAGTTATCAAATATATCTTTTTAAAATGTTTTCCTGTAGTTGTCCTTTAAGTGCCCTGGCAGTTAAAGTGCAGGAAGGGAAAGAGCCGATGGGCTAATATAAGACAGGAAGATGATAGACTAAAGGAGTGAATAAAGGAGCAGTAAAAGATAAAGAGGGTAAACTCATAGGAGACCTGAATCTACCATAAATAAACTGGGAGATTCTGAACTCCAGGGTCAGGAGGCAGTAGATTTTAAATGAGGTCTTAAACCATGAAATGTTTAGACAGCTGGTGCAGGACTGCACCAGAAAAGACAAAATTCTGGATATGGTCCTAACTGATATAGAGTATGTAATGGATGTCCAGATTATGGCATCTTTGGCCAACAGTGATCATGCCGCTGTCTGGTTTAGAAGGAGGGTGAAGGGTAATAAATGACAAACACAATGATGCAGGATTTTAGAAGAATGGATTATGCTGTGCTAAGGGAGCTGGTTAAGGATAACGTAAGTGACTGGGAGTAAATTGACAGAATATGTTAACTATGGGAGTGGGTCAGAGATGGGTTACTCAGGGCTATAGACAGTGTGCAAGGAATATGTGAAAAAAGAAAAGAAAATAAGGCTAATATGGCTACATAGGAATGTGACACCAGCAGTTACGGAAAAGATAGGTCCTACAAGATGTGGAAAGGTTGGTACTAGAAGGCATAGTACAAGGAGGCTAGCAAAAAGGCAACAAAAACTATAAAAGCAGGAAAGGTTAAAGCTGAAGGGGAAAGCAAGATTAAGAAAGGAAGCAGGGGGTTTTCTAGGTACATGGCAGAAAGTAAGGAAGGGACACAACTAGCTAGGGTGAGCAAATATAGGAAGGAAATCACAGTAAACTGGGAAAAAGTAGAGGTACTGAATAAGTACTTGGTTTTGCTTAAGTCTACACAAAGGAAAGGAAGGAAGAGGTGTCAGCATAGAATGTGGTGAACAGTGGAGACACATAATGATGGAGAGGGGGAAGTTGATGAGGAACTGTCCTCTGTTAAGGAGGATAAAGCACAAGGACTACATCGGCTGCTTCATCGATTTCTCAGAAATCTCTTCAACATGTTGGTTGACCACTGATAGAGATCTTTAACAGATAACTGATTAGTATAGTGCCATAAGACTAGAAGGCAGGATTCAGGTTGCCCTTGTGCAAGTAAAGAAACAGAGAAATCCAGGAAACTACAGGTTTGTCAGCTTAAAAAGTGAGTCAGAGAAAGTGGTAAATGATGAAACCACCGCAAAGCACAGTCCCACTTCCAATAAGGTAGCGTTTGTATATACTGACACCAATTCCACTCCTTTTCACTTTAAAGCAGCAATAATTTATTGTGACAACTGTTTTACAAAAAACACATAACCATGACTTTAAAGCAGCAATAATTTATTGTGACAACTGTTTTACAAAAAACACATAACCACGACTAAGCGCTTTCGCCAAACATCTGGCTTCTTCAGAGTCATTTGTTACAACATTTCCCACCAATTTATGTCCCACACAAACCAATCCCATTGGTTGAGAATAAATGCCACCCACTAAACAATTAATAAACTCAATTAATTGAAAATATACATGCCACTATTTATCTTCTAAAATATTAATATATATATATATATATATATATATATATATATATATGTACAATACATAGTTGTAGAACCTGCAATTAAATTGCAACAATTCCTACACTATAAATGTGACAATTCATCATAACTTGAATAAAAGAATAATATACCTTGAATATGTATGTGTTCACAAATAAAATACTCTAAACATATTCTAAAAATACATCAGGAAGATAAATAGTGGCATTGAAGGATGGATTAAAAGTCTATTAAAGGATTTGGAAAGACTGAACACAAGGGCAAAAAGGAAGCAGCAATGATTTAGTGCAAAGGCTCTATGCCCAATTTGTTGAGGCTACACTGTGAGGCTGAGCAGCCAGTGGGGAAAAGTCTATGAGAACATACCTTACCCAGGCCTTAAGTGGCCACACCATGTCAGCTTCATGCTCACTTAGCAAGGTGATCACATCAAGCCCTGGCCTCTACCAGTAAGTGCAAAGACAGATGTCTACACCAGCACTCCTTCCTTCCAGAACAGGCACGTGCATCCTTCCTGCCAACTCCATAAATTGCTCCATTCATTGAACATGGGTCACCTGAGCCACATCCATGGTTTCATGCACTGATGTCACAGAATCAAGCTTACCTCAGACTAACATATGGCATAATAATAGGAAAGGAAAATATTCAATAAAATTGTGAATATGTAAAAGTACCTGCACAATGGGAACAAATGCACCCCTTCTAAATATGCAGATATTTATATAAAACTACCGATAACTGTGAAAACAAATGACAAAACAGAAGAAACTAATATAATCTTACACTTTGAATGAATATATTCATGTTAAATTATTTGCAACCACAATGTTTGAAGGAGGGTAGCCACTCAACTGCTACTTTTTGTGATATGCTGAGCTAAATACTCCAGCTTGATACCAGTATAAACCAGATATGACTCTGCTACTAAACCAAGACCACCTGGACTAAGTGACCTTTGCTTGAGTTGTTTAATATTGAGTATACTAATATAGTCTGCATGATTTCTAGCTGATTTTAGTGACCTTACTTTGAATTTAAATTATTATTTTTTTTCTGGTGGTAGAAGATAAAACAAGACTAATTCTAGGTTTGTACTTGCCTTTGAAGTAAATGTCTACTGTGCTGCTCTTGGCTGGTGTGCTGCATTAAGCTTTTTCTTACTATATTTTTGTTGTAAGGCCTTTTAGCATGGGTATTAAGCTCCCAAGTTCTATGAACTGCTACACGCTGAGCTAAATGCGCCGCACTAAAATCAGTACAATCCAGATCTGACTTTGCTACTAAGCCAAGACCACCAAGGTTAAGGGACTTTTATTTTATTTGCTTAATAAAAAGTATACTAATACAGCCTGCATTGTTTCTACCTGATTTTAGTAACCTTGTTTTGACTTGTAATTACTGTTTTTTCCTGGTGGTGGACGAAAAAAAACAGACTAGATTTAGGCTTATGGCTGCTACTGTGGTGAAATTTTAATGTATTGTTGGTTGGTGTGCTGTACTGAGCATTATCTTACTGTTTTCTTTTGTTATAAATAAGGCATTTCTGCACGGTGCTGTGCCTAGTGTCACACCTTTGCAGCATGCACTGTACAGGTGCAGGTGTCTTGAACTACATCTGTACCCATTTCTCTGCCTTCTCCCAGACACTGTATAGTCGTCTGTTACTAGCGGAACTTACAAGAACTCATCGCTACCCATAGCTGCATGATAAGCTGCAGTGTGCTCTTGGATTACCATCTAGTCCTCCAAGTAGCCCATATCTTTATGTAGCCTGCGTTGCTCACATGTTCATATTTGCTATCTTAGCCAATAAGCATCCATACTTTGCATGTAGTAGTGCTAGTCACAAGTGCCCCATAAATGTAATCTTCCTTACTTCTTACTTCTAATGGGTTACAGTATATTTTCCTCCTCAAAACATCTTCATTAAGTTACATATGTTCTGTGCTAATCAGTTTATCCCTCCATAAGATAACCTACTTAGTTATATCCCTCTATAACTAGCTCATATAGGTGCATAAAATGTATTGTGTACTTTTCAACTAAATTCCCAAAATCACTGGACAAAATCATTTTGTTACATATAGTTATTATGAGCATGGTTATAGGTCTTTGATGTCCTGGTGGATGAGTGACTTTACTTCTAAAATTTAATATCACAGTGAGTTTCACAATAATGTTTTATTGTGAAAACTAGCAGATTGCTTCTTGGGGATTTTCTTCTCTTTTCTCCACTGTGGTACAACTGTGGAGTTGGTATATATAATTTAAGAGTGTGTGAGGGGAGAGGGTTTTTTTCTTTTGACTCACTGAATGTAATATTCATTTTTATATACCAGTAAGTTGAAGGAGCATACTTTCAACAATCATTGGTAAACCATTATTTTGTGCTGATCAGTGTATCCCTCCATAAGATAACCCACTTAATTACATCCCTCCATAAACTAGCTCATATTTAAATAAATGCTATTATTTATACTTCTTATTTAAATTCCCTGGATTACTGGAAAAATGGAAGGTCAGCCTGTTTGTTACTATTCTTTTGAATGTGCAACATCAGCATATTTGAACTTCCTGAAAAAACGAAGGGAGATGATATGATCGTCTTTCTGACTTCTTGGTTTCCAAAATTCTTTAATCTGCAGGAAGAATTTTATTTTGGCATATAAAGGGCTCACCAATCAATGGGTAAGCCAACATCTTTTAACCCTTTATCTACACCTAGAACTATAGTAATAAACTTTCGCTCATTCCTCAATAAAGAGCTGTTTTTAAAAGCAGCCTGGGCAAAAGCCCCTTTGAATAAAATGAGTAAAATAAAAAAACATCTACAGAATGGTCCAAACATTCTTAATAATAATGAGGGTGCAGTGTCTTTTATATAAAAAAACAGTATAGTAACTATTAACAACTCAAACTCAACTATTAACAATTCAAAACAGCCACCAAACAATACCTACAAACTAAATGGATATGTCAGTGTAACCATCCCCCATAAACCTGTCTCCTCTAGCTCCTAACTCTCTCCTAGGTCCATTTCCTATCCCTCCTAACAACTGTATTCTAATTCTTATATCAACACCCTCCAGATTTAATCACCTGTAAATATGTTTTTATTACCTTTTAAACTTCATTGTAATTAAGATTGTATGAGTCTTGTATTATGTACACTTTTTGTGACTTGTCTATGTATTACTTTTGTATATCAATCATGTAATCTCTCTTGGAGCTTTTCTCCTCGGGCCTCTGCTGAAAAAGGGTTACTCGGACATTTGCGGTCATCAAATGTAAAATAAATAAATAAATGAATAAATAATAATGAAGATACTGACTGGTCCTCCGCTATCTTCAAAAGATCTCCAGACAAAGCACCACGGACCGATGTTAAAAAGAAAAAGCAGAAAGTAGATTACTGATTTACTGAAAAATCTTCCAGGGAATTTTCCAGGAATTCTCATGTTAACTATCCTTTTATTTATTTGCACTTCAGCTTTACATGTTACTTGTTCTACTGCTTAACCTTTGAGAGACTATAAAATATATACTTGCATGAGCATTTACTACTTAGAGTGTCATTTCCTGTAACAGGACACTTCAATTCTAACACCAAAGAAAGCAAGTAGACAAATCACATATAGGACATATAATTAATTAAAGGTAAGCATTATGCTTGTTATATAATGCAAAATTCCTCAGAGCTAAAAACAGATAAAATTGCATGATTTTATATGCCCAAACACCAACACATGACCTTCTTCAACCAAATTAAAAAAAAATTAAAAACCATGACTTCAGTCCTTAATAAAATAAACCAATTAGTCATATAGCAGTTAAAATGTATATGAATATAAATCTTAAAAAATCTAATAGAATCATACTTATAATGCATAAAAACCTAATGAGCTGCAGAAGCATAATATATAAAATGATCTGTTATATATAAAACTATATAGGCATACACATATATACATATATGCACACAAACACAAACACCACAATATAAAAAACTAAAACCAAAATATATAACTATATATATGTACACATATACAAATAGATATAAATATGAATAATTCTACCATAAATCCTAAAAATATATACCTTCTCAAGCAAAAAATTCAAATCATATTAGCCTTCAAAACCAAAGTGCTGTTTAAAGAAACTTTATCATTAATACCCGAGGACTGGGTGGCATTCATTTTTAATCTGTCACTAGAGTTCCCTGGATTCCACTTTTCCTTTCCATAGATCCTGAAAATATAAGGTATGAGTCAAGTAGTCAAGTATTTACAGCAAACCCTGTTTCTCTAATAGATTTTTTACATTTTACTAGTGCCCACCCCCTTGATACACACACACACACACACACACACACATATATATATATATATATATATATATATATATATATATATATATATATATATAAATATATATATATACACACATGGGTCTACTTGATATGGCCGACATTACATAATGTCAAAATTCATATGGCTGAGACCATATGATCGACATTTGAAATGTCGACCATACAAGTAAAACACAAAAAACAAAAAAAACTTACCTTAACGCTGCTATCAGGGGGGCTTCACCCCCCTGCACCCCCCATGGGGGGGGTCTGCCCCCACACCTTCTGGAACTTAAATATACCAACTTTGAGATCGCACTACAGTGTGGAAGTGGAAATCTTTCATTTCTGCACTGTAGGGAGATGCCGGTTTCCCATGGTCGACATTTCAAATGTCGATCATATGGTCTCGGCCACATGAATGTCGACATTGTGAAATGTCGACCATTCGAAGGGGACCTATGTATGTATGTGTGTGTAGAGGTCTAGTTTTTTGATCGAAATATCATTATTTTGAACAAGAAAAGTACGACCTTACTTTCACGAAAGTGCACTTTCGTGAATTCCGGTTCAGCGAACTGGCAATAAACATAAAACAGAGCACTACGGTGGGAATAAGGGAATATACCTGTTTCCCCACTGTAGTGAAATCTTGGAGTTAGTATATATAAAGTAGCGGTGGTAGTAGGGGTGCAGGGGAGCTTGCCCTCCTGCAAAATTTTATTATTTTTATTGCCGGTTCGCTGAACCAGAATTCATGAAAGTGCACATTCGCAAAAGTAAGGTTGTACTTTTCTTGTTCAAAATAATGATATTTTGATCAAAAAAGTAGACCCATATATTTTTATATATATACATATATAAATATATATAAAAACAAAGCTTTCTTAAAATTATTATATTTAACCGAGTGCCCAAACAGGAATTTGTTCATATCACCCCTATTTATTGCATAAACATATTCATATATTATGGACTTTAAATGCCTCTTCATTTTGCCAGTGTAAAATGAAGTACAGATCAAGCAAGTGGCAAATTAAATTTTTCATGGTTCCTCAGCATGTGGGAGTAGGATTTACGGAAATACTAGTCGCATCGTAAATAAACCTCTGTGGGGGTATGAACCACATTTCACCATCCCGTAACATACAATTACAGGCTCAGCATTATCCACAATATTTTTTTTTTCATTTTTTTGTCTTTCCTATATACAATTCTTGGGCATCCTCCAATTTCTGGTTAACAACATACAAATCAAAAGATAACTTCCAATTTTTACTAACCACTTCCTTAACAGCTTTACTTTGTTCCACAAAAGGAATAACCATAGCCATTTGATAGTTACTTTTCACTTCTCTATTCCTGAAGGTAAAAAAATGATTCCTTACTTCTTAAAACAAATGAAAACTCCAGCCAAGCTAGAACTTCCACTGAGTGACCTCTCAAACTTCTTGTATCAGAGACACATGGGATATATGCAAGGTCACATCACAGCTCACTCTTTGTTTTAGTTTGTTAGTTGGGATATTTTGCAGTCACCCTAATGGTAATGGACATCAGCTGTGTTTAACAGCCCTATAATCTAGCCTCTGCCACCAAACATGGCACACTCATACAATACGCAGATGACTCAACCATCATCTGCTCAGCCCAGTCCCTACCCAAACTGCAAAAAGTCACACAGGAAGCCTTTTCCTCTGTTGAAACTTGGTTATCCGATACCCAATTAAAACTCAACCCAAACAAAACTAAACTACTAATCTTCCAACCCACCAAACATACTCAAAACAACTCTCACTTTAACATCACAGCAAAAGACAACACCACTATACAACCAACAGAACATAATAAATTGCTAGGAGTGGAAATAGACAATAAACTAAAATTTGACATTCACATATCCATGACCATAAAAAAAGTCCACAAAAACTAGGAGCGTTATACAGAAATAAGCAACTTCTCACTAAAGCAGCAAAGATTTCAGTAGCAAATTCCCACCTTATCTCCACCCTACCTTATGCCTCTCCAATATATACCAACCTAAGGCAATGCGATCTAAACAAGCTAGAGACCTGCTACAACAAAATCGCCAAATTCGCCATAGGGGCATCCTACCGTAGTCACCACTGTATCTTACTTGCTGAACTGGGCTGGCTTGAACTCCCTCACCTCCTTCAATGATATCAACTCTCACTCGCCCACAAACTAGTAAACTATCCAGTAAATGTCCCATCCCTCCAGAATCTACACCAACCCTATCGCACCACCAGACCACTAAGATCCAGCAACAAAAATCACTTGCAGATCACTAAAGCCAATAACTCTACTGGTGAAGCAATATTCTCTTGTGCCATAGCCAGATTATGGAACTCCCTCCCACCCACAATTACCTCCGTACAATCATGCACCCACTTCAAAACTTTACTAAAAGTGCACCTAAAAACATGCTGGCTATGCCCTTGCAACTCCCACTCTAATATCACCCACCCCATCCAACCACTACCTTTCTTTCCACCCCACTAACTACCTTTATTATAGCAAGTTCAGATGCTCATAAGCCTACTACTTATTATACAGCAGGAACTTTTTATTGTAACAATTGTTAATGTCTGTTATGTACTTTGCAGATAAAGATTCTAGTTGTCTACTGATGTACTATGTTCTTCATCTGTAACTATGTTTGTAATTAATTGCTATGTTAATCAAATTGTTAATCGCTATGTAAATCCAGTGTAACTACTGTCTGTATATTTTAATTGTGGAGCTTTTCTCCCCGGGCCTCCACTGAAAATGGACCTACGTCCAGTCGGACCCTCCCGGTCAACAAATGTAAATAAATAAATAAACAAACAAATAAATACATAAATAAATATCCACAGCTAGTGGGGTTTGGCCTTATTAGCCTGAAATTGTCCATTGAAATGACTTAAAAATAAATAATTCATGGGCATTCAGAATCGTCATATAGCTGAAACACCTTATGTTCATAAGGGTCATTTTCACATGATACATTGCTTCTGATACAAGAGGTTTACAAGGTCACTCAGTGGAAGTTCTAGCTTGGCTGGGGTTTTCATTTAGTTTTTACTGATTGTTTTTTCTGTGTGACCTTCTCACTCTTTGTTTTAGTTTGTTAGTTGGGATATTTTGCAGTCACCCTAATGGTAATGGACATCAGCTGGGTTTAACAGCCCTGTGTTTGTTATGCTTAGTCGAACATTCTGCTTGTGCTGATGAGATCATAAAAAGGCAGAAGTTTGCATAGCTACAGCTAGTGCAGTTTGGCTTTATTAGCCTGAAATTGTTTGTTTGTTTGTTGAAGGGCGGCCATGGTGGTGCAGCGGTTAGCATTGCTGCCTCACAGCAAGAGGTTCTCCGGTTCGATTCTCTGCTAGGGTGCCTTCTGTGCAGAGTCAGCATGTCCTCCCTGAGGTCGTGTGGGTTTCCTCTGGGTGCTCCGGTTTCCTCCCACATCCCAAAGACATGCAGTAGGTGAATTGGACACTCTAAAATTGGCCTTAGGTGTGAGTGTGTGCATGTGTATGCCTTCTGTGGAAGGTTGGGCGCCGAGCTGGCAACTCAACACCGTAAAAACCCCACTGCCAATCATGAGCAGACAGATGATCCGCTGTAGTGACCCCTAACTGGGAAAAGCCGAAAGAAGAAGAAGAAGCCTGAAATTGTTTGTTGAAATAACTTAAAAAGAAATAATTCATGGGCATTCAAAATTGCCATATAGCTGAAACACCTGATGTTCATAAGGGTCATTTGCATATATCCCATGTGCCTCTGATACAAGAGGTTTGAGAGGTTACTCAGTGGAAGTTCTAGCTTGGCTGGAGTTTTCATTTAGTTTTTACTGATTGTTTTTTCTGTGTGACCTTTTCACTCTTTGTTTTACTTCTTAAAATAGGAATATATCTACTGTTATGCTGAGATACCACCTAATCTTTCATATCTTTAATCAATTACAATGGGGAACCCTTTCTAAAAACAAATCACTAGGTTTAGCTGTCTCCCTCAAAAACACCAGCCTAGATAATCCTACAAACTGTTCCATTCAGTAAGTTTTTCTTTTGCCAAAAGGGGTATGCACTACTGTTTGCAGTAAATACTTGTGTAATACCTCATTTTGCTAGCATTCTTTGTTGTAAGAATGCCCAGATAGTTAATCTTTTGATAATCAAAAATTACAAGTAAACTTCAAAAATCAACAGTTTGGTTCAGGTAAGCAAACAAAAAAAAAATCACCCGATGATCCAGAATGTCCCTGCCAAAAATGAGTATATATTATCCAAAAACTTAAATAAAAAAGCAGTCTCGTCTCCAAAATTAGATACTTGAACAATGTCTTTTTTTGGCATGTTAGGAGGTTTCGTGCAGGTATTATGGCATTTTGTTGTGAAATATTCACATTCTTTACTTGAGTAAATTGTTTTATTCCTTGTTGATTATTTCTCAAAAAGATCAATTACTGCAGTTTTGATTGATTTGCTTCCTTATGCATTTAAGCAGGCATTCTCTTTCCGACATACACCCTGAGCACCAGAAAGCACAGGGGTTCCTTGCTGCCTTCCAATCAGTTAGAGTTGCATAGCTTTAACCCATTCATAACTCTAGTTACTAAACACTTCTCTGTCTAAATGTTACCAAAGATTGTGAATTAATTATAATCCCACAATCAAGAATTAATAATATTAAATAAGCAATTGTAACTTACACTCAATTCCTATTGTTATTTCAAATATAACAATTTACATCATCATCCCCCCTTCTAACTCAGACGTTAATTAATGACCTTGCATTAAGTAATAGGAGTCTCAGTGTAACTTCCCTGATTTTGTCGTACATGTTACAGTGTTCTATATAAATTTACTTTATTTCTCAACTTATTCAAGGAAGTTCCACTATTAGTTTATACCAACAGACATTAAAGATAGGGTAATATCTCATTTTTATCTACCATTCAATACCTCACTTGATTTTGATTTATAGACATTTAAATCTGATAGACAAATTATTTATTGTACTTTACTTTGGTTTAATGGCTCCATAACATTCAATTTAATTCATTTTAGCTTATTTTTTTGGGAAAAACTTAGGTTTGTCAAAACATTTATGTCATTCTCATCTTAATGTTATGCCTTATTTGTGAGTTCAATTCTGGGGGGGGGGCTCCAACATTAATTCTTATCTCTTATCTTCTAAGACCTTGTGAAGCTTATAGTTCAAAACATGATATTTACTATCTCTCTCTCTTTCTCTCTACTTTCCAGTCAGTTAGGTAAATATATTAATGCCAGTCTCAGCAGAGATTTTTTTTTGGTTTGGAAAAGTAATTTTTATAATTACTATATTTCTTCTTAAACAATCAGAAAAATAGCTATTTGTCTGCATCAAGTGAGTTTATACATTTTCTGAACAAACTTTTGTGCAAAGCTGATCATTTGTTTATTTTATATGATATAATATCAGTAGTGAGACATTTTGTTTATTATGCTTCTAAGTGTTTTGCCTTCTTTGACACAGGTATGATACGCTGTATGGACTATAACTACTTATTGTTTTATAAAACTTTATAGTCACTATTATATATCACATGTATACACACACATCCTAGGAATTCATTAAGATTCCAAAGGCCCTTCCAGCACGATGTGCTCATTTGCGATTCAGAAACATGCTGGATATGATGATGATGATGATGTAAGACCTCATTATAGGTTAAGTTGCATTTTTTTCCTGAATTGCATTTCCTACCCCAACATGTAGTTCATGGCTGATCTGCACATTGTGATAGTAACCTGCTGTTCATGTTGGCAGTGAAATCTCCTCTCCAGTCATTCTCCCACATACATGTATACAAAAGATACAAAACTGCACAAACTAGGAAAATGTATCTGGATTCAAAGCAATGGGGTAACGAGTAATATAAACCACAGCAATCACAGGAAATAAAGAATTTAATGAAGCGCTTTTCGTCTGTGATATTACACAGACTTCCTCAGACAATAAACATTTTAAAAGGGCAGCTTAAATAATACAGCAGTACTAATTCGAATGGTCGTGGACCAATCAAACAAACTTTAAACCATGGATAAAATTTAAAACCATACACACGCAATTACACTGAATCAGGTAATATTATATTTAATTAGTTGGGAAACTAAGAACTAGAAAAATCCTTAGCCTAGTCGCCTAAACAACAACCAACTACTACTTAAGTAGTGTAAGTAAAATAAACAATGAAAAAATGTAAAATATTAAAAACATAGATTAATAGAACAATAAGACATATTATCTAACCAGGTTCTTTAGTTTGAGAAGGCTGCTGATAGAGCAACCTTCATTAAGACCCGGTAGGACATAGGCATTTAGTCTAATTTGCCAATGCAGTTCTGATGCTTGCAGTAATAAGTGTAAGGGGGCTCCTCTAATAGTGTCATGCATCTGTTCAATAACCATATACTTAAACTGGTGGTCGCCATGCTGGATGATGTGTTTAGCAAGGGCATTTTCATCTTTGGCTTTACTAATTGCATATTGATGTTCGTAGATCCGATCTCTTAATCTACGCTCGGTTTTACCAACATAAAATCCTGTGCATTTTTGGCATAGAGCTAAATAGACCACCATTCTGGAATTGCAGGTACATCTACATCGTATATCATATCTAATGTTATTGATATCAAATCTATTTGATTCAAGTATATGGCGGCATTGATTACAGTTTTGGCATTTAAACATACCAGGGGTACGACTACTTCGCTGCTCAGGTTGTTCCAACAACCTTTTCAGGTTTTTACCCCTTCTATATGTAACTTCAGGTCTATCACCCAATTCCTTCAAAATTAAATGGTTAGAACGAAACAAGTTCCAATTCTTAATAATAATATCCATAATAAGCCTACTACTCGGGCAGTATGTAAGAATTAGTTTTGTATTGTTAAAGTGAGGTAAATTAATTTCACCTGCAAAATCTAACCTAGACTCAAGTTCACAAGTAGGGCCGGTATTCAGTATGGGTTTGTACATTCCACTTAATCTTTTATTAGTAACTTCCTTAACTAAATTGTCCAGTAAGTTTGATGGGTAGCCTCTATGCAAAAACATGTTCTTAAGTAAAATACATTCCTTAAAGAAATCGTCATCTAAGCTAACCATCCGAGCTGCTCGTACGAGCTGGCCCTTAACTACTGACCTTTTTTGGTAGCTCGGGTGGCAGCTACTATAGTGAAGGAATGAGTTAGAATGTGTAGGCTTCCTATATATACTAGCCACATATTTGTTAAGGGTTACATTTTTCACCAACCATACGTCTAGGTAAGCTATTACCTCAGTGTTGAAGGTAGAAGTAAACAGTAGAAAGTCAGTAGATTTATTAAATTGATCTAATAATAACAGGCTCTCAGTTTCTCCACCCTCTAGTAGAATAAAGATGTCGTCCAGGTAGCGGGTATAGTACTTGATCTTAGACACTAATACTGAATCATTAAATAATACATTCTCCCTTTCCCAGTACGACATCACAATGTTAGCCAAACTGGCTCCACAAGGCGACCCCATGGCCACCCCAGTTTTTTGGAGATAAAAATTCTCTCCCAATATAAAGTAGTTGTTATATAGGATCAAATCAAGTAATTCGATCACAAGGGATATTTCATGTGGTGGGGCACCCTTGCTTTTGAGAAAAAAGGCTACCCAGTCTATGGCTATCTGCAAAGGTATACAAGTGTATAAATCTTTGACATCTATTGTCAAGAAGTTACACTCTATACTAAATGGGGTTTTATTTATTTTATCTAGAAAAGACCAAGAGTCTTTGCAGATTTGCTCTTCTTCCTTGAGATATTTTTGTAAAATTGTGTCCACCAGCTTGGCACAGGGGTATGTAGGAGATCCACGCCCATCCACTAAAGGGCACATGGGTGGATTGGCAAGGTCCTTATGTATCTTTGGGATACCAAAGATACAAGGAAACCTAGGAAATAAAGTGGTAAGATATTGATGTTGGTCTTGGTTAAGTCTGCCCTCAAATAACATTTCTTCTAAAGAACTTTTAATCCTACGATATGCATTATTAACTTCAGATCTTGAACTAATCATATACGCATCATTGGACAGTAAGTCTAACATCCTATCAAAGTAGTCAATCTGATCAAAGACTACAACGCCTCCGCCTTTGTCAGGCTTACAAATTCTTAAAGAATGTGTCTTGACAAATTCTAATAAATCCATTTCAGCCTTCCACAAGTCATTGATACCTGTAAATAAATGCAAATTACTGTGTCTTAAATCAAGTTCACAAGTGTTCTCAAATGCTTGCACTAAGGGATGCAAAGAGGAGCCCCCTTACACTTATTACTGCAAGCATCAGAACTGCGTTGGCAAATTAGACTAAATGCCTATGTCCTACCGGGTCTTAATGAAGGTTGCTCTATCAGCAGCCTTCTCAAACTAAAGAACCTGGTTAGATAATATGTCTTATAGTTCTATTAATCTATGTTTTTTAATATTTTACTATTTTTTTCATTGTTTATTTTATTTACACTACTTAAGCAGTAGTTGGTTGTTGTTTTGGCGACTAGGCTAAGGATTTTTCTAGTTTTTAGTTTCGCAACTAATTAAATATAATATTACCTGATTCAGTGTAATTGCATGTGTATGGTTTTAAATTTTATCCATGGTTTAAAGTTTGTTTGATTGGTCCACGACCATTCGAATTAGTACTGCTGTATTATTTAAGCTGCCTTTTTGAAATGTTTATTGTCTGAGGAAGTCTGTGTAATATCACAGACGAAAAGCGCTTCATTAAATTCTTTATTTCCTGTGATTGCTGTGGTTTATATTACTCGTTACCCCATTGCTTTGAATCCAGATACATTTTCCTAGTTTGTGCAGTTTTGTATCTTTTGTTTCATGGCTTCTGGATCTGTTAGCAACGATGGGTTTTCTCCAAATGCTACTCCAGCATTATTGAAGAGCTGTAATAGTGCCTTTCCAGCACCAGCTACTTTATCTGCAGCTGCACAGGATAATTTGTTTGAATCGTTATTTGAGAGGATGGAATCGCTTTGTGCGAGGCTAGATAAACTAGATACACAACAGCAGGACATGAAAAATCTTTTCCTGCCTTTTGTTAACAATTTTAATCCTATTGCCGTGGAGAATGCGCCAGGGGGCGCTGCTCAATCAGCGAACACTTTTGTATCGCTTTCTTCACCTAATGAAAACAACGAACTTGGCAGCTTGAATTCAGCAAACGGTAGAGTACCTCCCAACGTCGTAGCTAATGTCATAGCTGATTCCTTGCTACGGCCAGGATTGGGTAATTTGCCTAACCCGACAACAGCAGTTAATGTTAGGTTGACTCCGACGCCTATTCCTGATACAGTACAACAGCCACGAACTGTTAATCCACTTACGTCTAAGGAACGTTTAGTTGTAGCAGAACAACCACTTACTGGAGGCTTAATGTGTGATTCACAGAGACAGCCTGGGACTATCGAATGTATGGCCGATGCCAGTAAGAATACATCTAGTGGTTTACTTGATGGGGCTCCAATATTAGACAATTGGTTGTCCGAGGACTTTGTGTTTTCTGGATACGGGCAAAATGCAGCTCATACGATGCACGACAACATACATGAAGGGCAGGAGGTAAATAATAATTTACTAGCGGACAAACTTAAAGCGTTTGATAAACTTTTACTTAAGCTTAAAAAATTGAAATTGGAAATATCATATTTTAATGAATGTATTGCCTGTAATGTTATCCCAAAGGGCCTGAGGCACTTCCAATACCCGACAGGGTTAGTACTGAATTCCGAGTTCCATAAAGAGCTGATCAACCTTTTTGATCAACAAGGTTTGGATCTTTTAAGACTAATGATTAAGCATTACTCTTTATGGGTCATGCAGTTAAATGAAGAAATTACTGTGTTGGATAACTCCATTAAAACTCATGAGGAATTTAGCAGGTACAAATATGACTATAACAGATGTTTTAGTAGCATCGACCAGTACCTGTCTAAACTAAAGTTTAATAAAATTAAGAAATTGGAGCGGGACTTGAAGGCGTATCAATTAGGGGTGGCTTATCCACCCCCCGCGCCTTCACAAGCTTGGAATTCTTATGTTGGTAATGGCAATTCTTCCACCACAGATTGTGGTGGTGTGGTTACATCTGACAACATCAGAGAGCTTGATACATTTGGGGAGGCATTAGCAGATCAAGGCGTTAGGAGGAGTGAGAGATTACAGAACCGGAGACAACAACCGGCTCCTAATGCTACGACCATGGGTCAGCAACAGGTATATTACAACGCCAACCGTCAGGGAGCTATCCCAAAGAAAAGGAACAATTTACAGCAATCAACCAGAGGGAAGCAACAGAAACAGGCTTTTCAGAGGCAGTAGATACCAGGAGCATCTGCAACCTGGCTCTACTTCCAACTACAGGTATAGGTGAGGCCCTGGATTGTGCAGTTACTGTTGCTCCCACTATGGTCTCACCTTTGCCCACTACCAATAATTTATTGGTAGTTGAGGCTAATACCTCGGTTTCTTTCACCAATGGAGGCATGAGACCAATTATTTCCACCAACCAACTAGGTGATTTTAACATCTTTAACTATTCCAACGTGCCGATTCCTGACGAACTGGCTGACTTTTTATCAAAGGGGCACACTTATGTACCCCAACAGAAGTTTGATTTAGTTAATACTATCATAGATATCAAGATGTTTGCCCGTAAATTGAATTTCAATCTGTTGTTTGATCCTAGAGCTACTTGTCATAATGTCCCACACGATATCTATGTCCCCAGCATGTTTAACCCGCCTTTGCATCCCTTAGTGCAAGCATTTGAGAACACTTGTGAACTTGATTTAAGACACAGTAATTTGCATTTATTTACAGGTATCAATGACTTGTGGAAGGCTGAAATGGATTTATTAGAATTTGTCAAGACACATTCTTTAAGAATTTGTAAGCCTGACAAAGGCGGAGGCGTTGTAGTCTTTGATCAGATTGACTACTTTGATAGGATGTTAGACTTACTGTCCAATGATGCGTATATGATTAGTTCAAGATCTGAAGTTAATAATGAATATCGTAGGATTAAAAGTTCTTTAGAATAAATGTTATTTGAGGGCAGACTTAACCAAGACCAACATCAATATCTTACCACTTTATTTCCTAGGTTTCCTTGTATCTTTGGTATCCCAAAGATACATAAGGACCTTGCCAATCCACCCATGCGCTCTTTAGTGGATGGGCATGGATCTCCTACATACCCCTGTGCCAAGCTGGTGGACACAATTTTACAAAAATACCTCAAGGAAGAAGAGCAAATCTGTAACTTACACTCAATTCCTATTGTTATTTCAAATATAACAATTTACATCATCATCCCCCCTTCTAACTCAGACGTTAATTAATGACCTTGCATTAAGTAATAGGAGTCTCAGTGTAACTTCCCTGATTTTGTCGTACATGCTACAGTGTTCTATATAAATTTACTTTATTTCTCAACTTATTCAAGGAAGTTCCACTATTAGTTTATACCAACAGACATTAAAGATAGGGTAATATCTCATTTTTATCTACCATTCAATACCTCACTTGATTTTGATTTATAGACATTTAAATCTGATAGACAAATTATTTATTGTACTTTACTTTGGTTTAATGGCTCCATAACATTCAATTTAATTCATTTTAGCTTATTTTTTTGGGAAAAACTTAGGTTTGTCAAAACATTTATGTCATTCTCATCTTAATGTTATGCCTTATTTGTGAGTTCAATTCTGGGGGGGGGGGCTCCAACATTAATTCTTATCTCTTATCTTTTAAGACCTTGTGAAGCTTATAGTTCAAAACATGATATTTACTATCTCTCTCTCTTTCTCTCTTTGTCTCTACTTTCCAGTCAGTTAGGTAAATATATTAATGCCAGTCTCAGCAGAGATTTTTTTTTTGGTTTGGAAAAGTAATTTTTATAATTACTATATTTCTTCTTAAACAGTCAGAAAAATAGCTATTTGTCTGCATCAAGTGAGTTTATACATTTTCTGAACAAACTTTTGTGCAAAGCTGATCATTTGTTTATTTTATATGATATAATATCAGTAGTGAGACATTTTGTTTATTATGCTTCTAAGTGTTTTTCCATCTTTGACACAGATATGATATGCTGTATGGACTATAACTACTTATTGTTTTATAAAACTTTATAGTCACTATTATATATCACATGTATACACACACATCCTAGGAATTCATTAAGATTCCAAAGGCCCTCCCAGCACGATGTGCTCATTTGCGATTCAGAAACATGCTGGATATGATGACGATGATGATGTAAGACCTCATTATAGGTTAAGTTGCATTTTTTTCCTGAATTGCATTTCCTACCCCAACATGTAGTTCATGGCTGATCTGCACATTGTGATAGTAACCTGCTGTTCATGTTGGCAGTGAAATCTCCTCTCCAGTCATTCTCCCACATACATGTATACAGACAGACACACACACACACACACACACACACACACACACACACACACACACACACACACACACACACACACACACACACACACACACTGTCACCAGCACAACTGGCCATATACATCTGTACCTGTCCCTAACCTCCCATGGTTCCCCTACCTCCTAATACTTTGGTGCCATTATGGCATGTATGTATTAGGCACTGGTGCTCTTGTATATCCTCTACCCTGATCACTGTTATAATGTTAGTGCCATTATAGCACTTTAAAGAGTCTTCCCTGGTTGTCTAGTAGTTCTCCCCAACTCCCACCCCTCATCCCCCATCATCCTTATGAAATCTGCACTGTTACAGTACTTCACTATATCCCTGGTGTCCAGTGGATCCTCCATCCCCGATCCCTGTACTACCATTGGTGCCATTATGGCACCTTAGAGAGTGTTTGGCGGTTCCCCCCATACCTGTTATGCTGTTTTGTGCCTTAGGTCACTTTATGGAGTACTCCCTGGTGTCTACTCCATCCCCATCCCCTGTTTCCTGTAGCAGTGTTGATGCTATCATAGCATTTAAAGCATTTAATGGTGTCTGTTCTTTTACCACAACTCTATCCTTTTCCTAATGTTAATGCCACTATGGCAATTAAAGCATTTCCTGGTGTCTGGTTGTTAACCCCAGCCCCTATCCTCATTGTAACATTGGTGCCATCATGGCACTTAAAGCATTCCCTGGTGTCCAGTGATTCCCCCATCCTGATACCTGTTGTAATGGCAGTGCCTTCATGGCCAGTAAAGTAAGCCCTGGTGGTCTAGTGTATCCCTCCCCTCACCCCTCTAGTCCCCATAGTAACATTAGCACTGATATGGCACTTTACAGATGTTTTCCTGGTGTTCTAGTGTATCCCCCACCCTGATCCCCAATTTTCTGTCTGTGTCATTATGGCATTTTAAAAGTAAGTCCTGGTGTCTAGTGGTTCCCTCATCACATTAATGTATGGCAGCTAAATGTGGCCTTTTGGCTGTGTTCACTACCATGACATGGTGGGGGTAGTCATGCTGATCTCCATTGCTGAACTCTTTCTTAAATCATTCAGCCATGTAGATTCCTTTCTGGATGTACTTCTAGGAAAAGAGCACATGGCTAATTAGCATATATATATCTCCCTAAATGCTTCATTAACATTCAGCACAGCTGCAGGACCAGCCTTTCATGGTGCTTCATGTCTTTGTGGAAAAGGATCATACAGTGCCATGTAAATGTACATGCTGAACAGCAAAAAGGTGCCACAATGTGTATATAAAACTCATAATATGAAATATTGTGAAGGAGTTGGATGGTTTAATTAGTCAAAAGGATTTAGGAAAATATTTTCAAAGAAGAACTTACATAAATCTAAGTTCTTTTTTTTTAACTTATGTATAAACCTGTTCTCCAAATTAAAGTATTGCACTAATGTACAGTTCTGTTTGCAGGTATTCTTCACTTATAAGTCATAGAGGCTTAGTTAGAGGTTTGTATTTATTAGTGTGATAGTTTAGCATTCTAGACTAGAAATTTTTAACACCTTTATTGAATTATCACTTGTGACATAAGCAAACTTACATTTATATAAAATAAAACAAGCCATATTAACTTGCTGACAGTTACAAAAATTACACATATCTTCTTTTCCCACAAACCACACTATAATAGCACTATCCTTACTTTATAATAACCTATACACAAGTCTCCTTGTCTATTATAATATGATTGCAGCTTACTTCACTGACTTCTACTTCTTTTGTTGATTTGACTTCATTCCATCCATCCTTCACTCACACTATCCCCCAAACAATCTCTTCCTCCAGAATAAACACCCACCCTATTTCTCCTCCTTTCAGCAAAACATTCTCGAGTAATATATAAATACTTTCTGACCTGCTCTACTATACTGTAACCAGCCTGCAATATTTACATTAACTCGAATGTGTATACATGTCCTATTTTCTGCTCTTCTAAGGATGTTGTGGACTATTCCAATAAATTATATATATATATATATATATATATATATATATATATATATATATATATATATATATATATATATATATATAAATGTACTAACTCTTTACTGTTGAAATACCTCAAATGACTATGATTGTACTACTCTGCTATACATGGATGTAGAAAGGTGTTGCAATAACTCAAAGGTTTATCAAAGTACTGTGATGCTCTTATGAATGTACAGTGTGCATATGCAGCACCCCCCCCTACAAATCACTGTACAATCTAATCTATATTATATTGTCTATTATGTATTGTATGCTTCTTCTGTGGTGCTTTTCTCCACAGGCATCTGCTGAAAATGGAATAAACTCCACTCAGAATTCCCCAGTAAAATAGTTAAATAAATAAGTGTATATTTTTTTGTGCAATATAATCAACCAAACATCACAGAAATGGGTCAATTCCTACCTTCCCTTAAGCCTCACTCCTCTTCCAAAATATTTTCTGCTTGTAGTGTTCCCACAATTTTCATTTTTTTCTATGTTCCGGTACTCTTATCTCTGCTACAATATTCACTGCTTCAAATACAGTTGGCTTAGACTTTGATTTTCATTTTCTAGTAATTGCTTTATTGACAGCCACCGAAATTAAACTTAACAAAGCCTTACCATGTCTAGGCAATTCAGATCCTCTATCTCAGCTAAAAAAAAATAATAATAATTTCCTTAGTTGCATCTATTTGCTCAGCTAGTATTTCTGACCCAGTACTCTGTAGGGAATTTTTAAAGTCTGCCAACTCATTACACTCCCAAAACATATGTTCCCAGTTACCTCTTTCTTCTCCATCACACCTCCAACATTTGCCATCTACCAGAGGAAAATTTATTTGAAGTCTTAATGGAGTATAAAAATACCTACACAAACATGTCAAAGCAAAATTCCTAAATCTTCTAGACTTTATTGTATATTTGTAAGCCACATATTTGTCCTCCCATTGTTTCTTTGTGAATTGTTTATCCAATCTCTCTCCCTAATCTTTTCTAACCTTCCCTGATTGATTCCTATAGTTATGAAATATTTTATATGCCCTATTAATTTTTTAACAGTAGCTTCTGATTTAGATTTATATAAAAACTCAGCCAGTATAGGTCTTTCAAAGCCATGGAAAGAATTATCATGGAAATTATCAATAATGACATGGGAAACCTCCAGAGACTGGACCCGATCCAATCTGGTTTCATCAAAGGCAGATTATGTCTACTCAACCTAGTGGACTTCTTTGAGAAGAACTCCAAAACAAAGGATGAGGGCAAAATGGTTCACACTGCTTACTTGGTCAAACATTTGACACAATACCCCACTCAGGGAATGTTGGCAAACTTAGGAAGTTAGGTACAAACCCTTATGTCACCAGGTGTACCAGACCCAGGAAGTTAGAAATGGGGAGTCCACCTCTACAAAGTGGCTAGTCTCAAGCGGAGTCTCTGAAGAATCAGACCTGGGACTAGTCCTTTTTGGCATTTACTTCTCTGAAGTCAAGGCCAATGTCAATGGCCTCTGACTAAATTTGCAAATGATTGCAAATTTGGAACTGTCATTGAATCACCAACAAATACAAATGTTCTCCAGGAAGGGCTGACACATACAAACAACTGGTATCAGAGCCATGGGCTAAAGCTAAATGCCAATAAATGCATAATAGTATCCTTCTGGAAGTAATCTACCCCTGGTTATCATTATATTGAGAATGCACCCCTAAGAATTGATACAGTAATCAGGGACTTAGGGACACACATAGACAGTAATCTAGCCTTTGATCATATTGTGTCTACAGTAGTGAGGAAATAATTCTATGTTGAGCAATTTATAAACAAAGATATGGCATCAAGGTCCAAGGATGTCATTGATACACTGTATTTGGCACTCACCAGACATATCGTTGAGTACATTGCCCCCTTTGTTATGCACCTAATCAGGCACATACAACAATTGGAACATCCACAGAGATTCCTCACTAAAAGAATACAGGATGTGAATAACCTGTCCTTTCAGACCATCTAAAGGCCCTATCCCTGAATTCTGTCTTCTACAGGCTTTTGAGGGGAAATCTATGCTTGGCATACAAGGCATTGTCAGACCCCACTCTAATGAACCTCCTGCATATCCACAGAACAAACAGCACAAGAATTATCTGTTCTAAAGACTTAAATCTTAACTGTGATATAAATAGGACCTGCTGGAGAGACAATTATGTATCACAGAAAGTATCCCTTCTCTGGAAGAGGCTTCACATCCATGTGAAGCAGAGTTCCTCCCTAACTCAATTCAAGCGTAACTTGGACAAGTGGATGGAGAACAGGAAATTAATCCCTGGTTTAGCACCTATGTCACTAATGGACCCAGACAGCCTGTAAATGGTTCATCTCCCAGGACTCTGCTTCTAAATATGTCACCTCCCAAGCCCCTGCTTACACTTATCAAGGGTACCAGAACTTGTCAGAGATTTGGGATGCATGGTTAGGCTTAAAAAGGCACTTGAGGTTGTTAGCCTAGTAAACACATATGAACCTATGAATCTATCCATTTCGGTTTGCCTATACTTTGATATCAATCCCTGATGGGGAAGGCAGTCTCTAGTCTGTAGTCCAAATGTCTTCATAGTGTATTACCATTCTATTACCTTTCCCCTCTCTTACCAATTGTTCCCAATCATTGGTTCCTTTTGGACTATAATTTTTGATAATTCCATGTGTAAAAATTATAATTTTATCATATTTTCCTTTATTTATTTTTATTGTAAACTCTTAGGCATGTAAGAAACAATCCTTTTGGTACTCACACCAATTCTTAGAGGACTTTAGTTATCTATTAAGTTGCATATTTAATGGATTTCTTTTACCTCTTGATATGGAGTTGCTACTTACCTCCTTAAATGCTAATGGTCTAAATAATCCTAAAAAGGGGGCATCTGTTACAATGTCTTAATACAAATAATTCACAAATAGTGTTTCTCCAGGAAGCTCACATTAAACACACAGATATAAATATCTGGAATCCAAAACAATATACAGTCTTAGCCCAATTGACACTCAACAGTAGATGAAGAAGGGTGGAGATCCTATGGGGAAATATATAAATTCCTCAGATTATCTATAAATATGAACATCAAAAAGGATTACTATTATTAGTAGTAATAAAATATAAAAATAGAATTTTGTCATTAACTAACTTATATCAGTTTCCTGGATTGGAGTCAGATTAGCCAAAAACAAATATATGTTATATTTAACAATGCAATAGTTAGCCTAATACTATGGGGAAACTTTAACTGTAAATTAAATACTGCCAACCCTAATACTTGCAGATAGTCAAGACTAACCTCCCAGCTAAAGCCCTTAATAATTGGATTGAGATTCCCAAAATGAAAGGCTCCCTTCCCATGAGAGATGAAACATCTTTGGATTGTAACCACTATTCATATACATATAGTGCACAAAGCAGAATTGACAATATTTTGAACTCTCATTATCTTACATCCAAAGTAAATAACTTTTCCATAATTCCCTGCCCTATTTCAGATCATAATGCCCTTGTTCTAAAAATTTAATTAAACTTTAACAAACTGTTACTGATGAATAGAATTCATTCCTATATTTTTAATCTAAAGGAGTTTAAAATTTGGTTTATTTCAGAAATCATATTCTTTATGTAAACTAATAATTCTAAATACGTAGATAAACTTATGATTTAGTATTACTTTAAAGTCTACATTTACGGTAAGACTTTGGTTTGGTATATAAAGAAAGTAAAAACTGGATTATTGAGGTAGTAGCTATCAAAACTAAATTCCAAGATGTTATATCTAAATTCAGCAAAGGAGATAAAATTAAGAAAATTGAAGCTGATATTTTAAATAAGAAATATTTTGAGGTTTGAAGACATGAACCAGCTTTAGCTAAAAAAAAGAAATTGCATTGTATGCAAGGACCCCTAAACATATGTGAAACCTATAAAAAGAATGAAGCTACATTCTAAATTAATCATATAATGGTAATTAAGAATACCAAGAATAATAACAGTTGTACAGATATTGGAAAATTCTTATAAGTATTTAGACAAAAAATGAACATTAACATACTTTGTGAAAATATGCTTATAAAAAAGATACTGTCAGTGCTAAAAGATAGACTGTGTGAACAAATATCCTTTAATGAAATTTCCTGAAAAAATAAAAATATTAAAACCAATAAATCTCCATGCATTGACAGTAGGGCAGTACATGTGTACATATGCCAGCAAAGCTAGCTGGAGTTTTATAAATAATGTTATATTATTTGACTACCATGCTGATTTGTACAGATGTTTGAGTTAAAAATATATTTGTAAAGTTACTTCTGTTAAAAATGTATCAACAGACAGAAATAATGTATGCTTGTATATTAGGTTGTATTGTTGTAACTGATCAAATGTGTATGTTTATCACAGAACCCTGGAAGGCTGGAAAGTGAAATTGTGTTATAGCTTTCAGATGCTGCTACAGATCTTAGCAAAGTTCTGTATGTGTAGTGTACCAGAGTCAGGTGACTAGAGATGATGTCATCCTCTAACTAGCATCTTGTTTCTTTAGAAATCTCACAGCAGCACTTTGGAACATGAAAGGAAAGGTTTCTGACAGGATATATATCTCACACATCCACAGAGACAAAGAGAGAGACATCATCTGGCTTTTGTTGAGGTAAGATACTCAGTACACATCAGCTTGCCTTGCTTTAGAAAGTAGTCTCTAAAACAATAATTCTTTAGGTAGTCAGAGACATTTAGTGAGAATAGTTTAGTACTGTTTTCTGCATCTGTGAGAAACTATCCAGCTGTATATTTTTTATATCTCTGTGGTTCAAACTCTATTTATTGTATTCAGTATTCTCCTGTTTTCTATTTCTATTTTATTATTTATCATTAAATATTTTAATACCTTTTATTGTGGCTGGTACTTTAGAGAATGCTTTTAACCTTTTGAGAATACTTATACTTGCTTTAGTGACACTCTTGCTGTTCCTGAAAGCCTTGCTGCTTTGGTCACACCCTACTGTTTGTATTAGTATTGATTTTACACAGTATAATTGGGTATCCTTTGTAAGAGCCTTAGGGTAGCTGACTGGTGGAAGCGTGATTACCTCAGAGTCTGAGCAGAAAGGGACACAGGTAGTAAACCCGTGCCACCTTTTTCCAGATGTGTATGTGTGCGTGAAACTCAAACATCCAAGTATGTGTTTATCAGCTACTGAGAACAGGGACACAGAGCTCGAAAGTGGTCAGTGTGGAGTTTTGTGTGGTCCTGCAGAGAGAAAGAGAGTCCATCCCCAGGTCTGGAGTATCCTCCCTGTGTGCTGTTAAGTGAAATTGTGCTTGGTGCAGGTAGCTGCATCTGAAAATACTGTATGAATCCATCTTTGCTCTTACCATCCCTCACTGGAGTCAGTGGTGAGGATTGACTCCCCTTGATTGCTGGCCCAGAGTAGGGACCTGTCACACACACACACACACACACACACACACACACACACACACACACACACACACACATATATATATATATATATATATATATCAGACCTCCCAACCATCCCGAATTACTCGGTTTTTACCGAGTTTTGGGGTCAAAATGAAGGGGTGCCACGATTCCCGAGTGGCACCTCTTCATTTCCGATTTTTTTGCTTTCTTTTTTTTTATGTTTTGAATTTTCGCGCTGTCGGAGCTGACATCATCACGTGCGCGATGACGTCAGCTCCGTCAACGCTACCAGCCAGTCGGAATTGAGCTCAAGGAGCTCGCGTCATTATTTCCAGCTGGCTATGAGCAGGCGGGAAATGAAAATTAAACAGTAGCAGCACTAATGCTGCTGAGAATGGGCTTACACTTATTACTTTTTCAAAGTACTGCAATGCTGCGAATGGGTTGGTGACTGGAGTTTTCCAACGTAAATGGACTTTGGCTTTGGGGCTTGGGCTGCAGGCTGAGAGAAAGAACCAGATGAAGCAAGCAAGCAATGCATTAGGTAAGGAAACAAAGTGCTGTGTGTGTGTGTGTGTGTGTGTGTGTGTGTGTGTGTGTGTGTGTGTGTGTGTGTGTGTGTGTGTGTGTGTGTGTGTGTGTGTGTGTGTGTGTGTGTGTGTGTGTGTGTGTGTGTGTGTGTGTGTGTGTGTGTGATTACAGACGCCGCTAACAATTACAAATGTTACAGTGAAAATAGTGGAGACTAAGAGTGTTATATTTTAGTAAGAAATTCAGCTGGTATCTGGGTTCAGGTGACGGTCACTTTTTACTTTAAACCAGGCAAGCATTCTATTAATAGAACAAATAGGTTGTGTCAGGGCATAACTTCATTTCTCAGATGCCCAAAATGCATCCGTTTCTTTTTCTAATAGAGTTGGATAACATCCGGTAACGAAATACACACGTATGGCCCCAGCTCCCCATTTTTAGTTTTTTTGCTTAAAAGACTGAGTATGATACTGAGGAATTTTATATACTTTTCCTTTAATAAAACATTTAAATAGACGTATTCTTATTGATTTCCTCACTGAAACAAGAGTGGCAGTGGACACATTATCCTCATTTGGCATTCAGTTCCGAAAGTGGGTTGTGTATTTCTATTTGAAATGGCACATCATCAGCTGCACCAGTGTTAACCAGTGTAGTTTCTCTGAGTTATCTTAAGCAGCTTACAATTTTTCTCAGACTAATTTTCAATGATCAGCAATACTATATTGTCCAGTTTCATCCAACTAGTTCTTGGGTAGTATTTTCAGAACATCATACAAAAAAACAAATGTAGTAAGCTGGCTACCCTACAAGAGATCTGTCTAATAAATGGAGTGAGTGTAATTATTCAATACGTTTTCAGAAACTAGTAATTAATGTGCAAGAAATGGATTTAATGCTATGCTTAAAATTCAATAAATCTTCTGTTCTTAAGAACTTAAAGGTGTTACCAAATCTAAACACAATGAAATTGAACTAGTGTGTGTGTGTGTGTGTGTGTGTGTGTGTGTGTGTGTGTGTGTGTGTGTGTGTGTGTATAAATACACACACACACACACACACACACACTCTGCTTCAATGTAGAGCAGCGGCACTTGAGATGTTTCACAATGTACTATAGAAGTGGAAAAGAATATCAGGAGAAAAAAAACTTGTATTAAAGTAACTAATTGTGTAAGGCAAAACATTAGAAATAGAATGAAACTATTGCCTTATGGCAATACATAATGCTAGGGATCAGCAACATTCTGTTTAATCATGACCACCCTCGCAGTTAATTGCCACTGCTACAATTAAACACATCACTCACTCTCTCTCTCTTTCTCAGCATATGCTACTTAATTAAATCACAACAGTATACACAATATCAGTGCAATTCATGAGATGTAATAGAAGATGCTCTGATTGTATCCTCTCTGTGAATTACATAGAAGTTGTGGTGCATCACAATGAGTAAACATCTGAAAACAGAAAAAAACAACTAAAGCAGCAAGAAACATATGAAGCAGTAAAAAGAACAGTTCAGCATTTATACAACCATTTGTTACAGAAGTTGTGCAGTTTAGCTGCTTACAATCACATTACTCTGCTCCAAGTCTTGTTTGAATTTCCTAACTACTAATTTGCAAAAGAGGTAATCTGTGCTGAGTATAGGTATGAAAGTATTTGCAGGCTAAGATGCTGCAAAGTGCTTGCTGACTGTGGTACTAAGTTTGTAAAAAAACTCAGGGTGGTAGTGAAAAGATGGAGGAGCCTTATATCTCCCATAAGATATATTATGAAATATTAAGTGTTCCTTCTTAAACCTACACAGTAAAATGAAACCTGATCTCAGTGATGTCAAAAGTTTGTCCCTGGGGAGTAAGTTGCAATTACAGATTCCTTACACTCATGAAATACATTTTTATTTTATCACAAGGAATCAAGAGTACTTTTTTTGAGAAATGAAAAAAATGTATCACAGTAAGCTAAGTTGTTAAAGGAGAAATTTCCATGGGCTGAACATATTTTAGTAAACCTGAAGTCTGAAGTACTCGACTTGCTTGCTGGGTTAGCATACAGTTACCTTCATATCTCTCAAGTGTACCTCATTACAAGGAACACACCTCATTTGGGGTCTTAAAAAGTTCATGTTCCTCAAAGTTCCTTGAAGTTCCACATTGAAAGTCTCTGTCGCACATTCAGTGTTAAGAATTTTTTTAAGTGAAATTCATGGTAAATATAAATGAATCATATTAATTCATTAAAAGATCTTTATAAGTAAAACCAGCATATTTTAACCATCCTATGGCCTTCCTAGTTGACATTTGTTAGTAAGCCATTAGTATGTGTTCCACATTTTGCTCATTTGTTCCCCATTATGAGGGCTAGTGTTCCTCATTTTGGAGATAGGAGGTTGAGAGCTATGACTGTGCTTAGTATTTTAAATTGCTGTTGAATATCCGTAGACCGTTTTTTTCTGCTGCTTTTTATGGTAACGTGGCTAATGCAGTCCATTCATAAATGATTTCTTGATATAAATCCCCTCGTTCCACAGTAGATATGATGACAGATGTGCTTTACATGTCCGTTTTGTTACTAAAACTTTCATGGCGAAACTGATTTTTTTGCCTTTTCGTAAGACATATACAGTCACAGTTATTGCATTATACTAATATTCTGAAGCACTGGTTCCACTCATCTGATGTTCTGTTGCTACTCTTTTGAATTTATGGTAAAACTGCTTAAACTGTGCAAGTTCCTGGGCTGGATAGCTTTCAGTTAAACTGTGCATTGTGTGCTTCTGCTTGACTTCTGCCATTTCTGCTTAACTGTGCAAGTTTCTGAGCTGGAAAGCTTTATTCTGCAGTGCTGAGCGAGCCGTTTAAGTGTGTGTCATTTTATTTCTTTATTGTAAATGCTGGGAAGGGGTGTGAGCTGAAAAGTTGGTCATTGCATTTTCATTGTAAAGGTTCAGTTTAACTGTGCATTTGCATGCCTCTGCTGTTTCTGCTTAAGTTCCCTAGCTGGAAAGCTTTATGCTGCTGAGTTGGCCGTTTAAGTGTGTGTGCTTTCAGTTTAACTGTGCACCACTGCAAGTTCCCAAGTTGGAAAGCTTTAGTGTGTGTGTGTATGTAAGCATAACTAGTAATTAGTTGTCAGGCTCAAACCCTGTACCTTAGGTACAGATAGCAAGAGCTGAATTCCCTACCCAGACCAGCTCTTTGGGCTGCTCCTGTTAAAATATGTGGTTTTCTAGGAAATTAGTGAGAATGAGAACTGAATTCACTAATGACAGGAAACTTAAATGGCTATCTTTCAGGAAACACATGCTAACACAACATTTTATTCTAACAAGAAGCAACTTTTCTAAGATTGTACAAACGATGTTTAAAATGTGTCCGTGGTTTTGGGCCTTTGTCCCCCCCAATGCTGTTTCCAGATGCTGCACTCTTGAGAATGTCCTCCTTTGGCAGAGATACCTAGTAACTATTAACCTGATGGAAATTTCTGAATTGAGCATTTTTGTCATTATTGGTTCATGCATTTTGTTTCATTGCGGAAAATGTTCATAATAAATTTAAAACGCACTAACAAGTGTGCTGCATTATATAAGGAATATATACAGTCGGGAAGGAAGGTGTATCAAAGAAAACGTGTGTGTCCTGTGCAAGGGGCCTATGATTTTAAAACAAGCCAAATAAAATTTTTATCCGCCACTGGCCAGATGAATTTTCTTTGAATGCGGATGTCAATGCTGTTTCAATGGCAGAGAAGCTGTAATTTTAAGTCTGTTTTCACTTTGAGACTGTGTTGCTTTGTTTAGCAGATGTCTCATTATTTGTGCTATAAAATGTAAAATAAAAGTTTAAATGAAATACAAATAATCATTGTAGAAGTAAGCAGTAACTATGCATATTAGTGTTTATGGTAAATGGGGCAAAATAGCAAAGTAATGGTTGGGACATTGGAATGGCTTCAGGGGGGACTCTGTCTGGGGCCATATTTTGATTGTGTGTTTTTTCAGTTTGTGTTTGAAAGTTGGTATCCCACAATTCCATCGGAGTGGGTGGGGTTACATAATTATATATGCAAATATTATGTTAATCAGCGTACAGATTTGTATCTATTTTCACGGGCCTTTGTCCAGATTTTTGATGATTCCAGGTTGAGAGGTATGATACACACACACACACACACACACACACACACACACACACACACACACACACACACACACACACACATATATTAGTCGTCAGACAATCCTTCTACTTAATGCTACTAGTTGCCAGGGCAATTTCATCCAGATCTAAAGGTCTTATTGTTCCCTTACGTTCGGCATTGATTAGGACAATTATTGAGTGCAATGCCTTTTTCAGGATATACCTTACTAGTTATATCAAAAACTAGAAAGATTCCAGAGGTTCCTAATTAAGAAGATTAAATGCTTAAAGGCCTGGAGCTACCAAGGAAGGCTGGAAGTACTTTGCCTTTATTTGTTATAAACAGTTTATCTTGAGATGATATCTATGTTTTCCTTCCCCCTCCATGCTATTAGAAACCTAGTTGTTCTTGAGCTCCTGTATCTCCACAAGTCTAATACTTTCACAAATATCAGAACCAGGGACCTAAATCTTCACCAGCAGATATGTAAAATGTGATAGATAGGTAGATTCCTCATGCAGCACCTTCCATCACGTCAGGAACAAAACCCCCTCACAGCTAGGATCATAGTTCAAAGGCAGTTATTATGCAAACAGTTCAGGAAACTGTTAAGGAGTGTAGTTTGAATTCCCAATTGCCCCAAAGCACTGTTTGGTTAAGTGACTTGCTGAAGTTCACATAGTAGGCAAATGAAGGCTGAAGGGACCAAATCCTTTACCAAAGAAGTAGCTAATTAACATCTCATAGCATCAGTCCTTTGTATTAATTGTCAGACAGATTAAACAGTGAATGATACACTATGATCCTTCAAATGGAATTTAGATGATTGGATGGGTACTCACAAATTCACTCCAGCATTGACTGGTCTAGTCTTCATAGAGTAAGTGGGTATGGCATGAAGGAGGTTAGCAAGGCATAAATGTTCACAACACTGATTCCTATGATTAATGTATGTAAATAAGTCAAAAGGGTCTCAAATATATATATTAATCTGTTCATTCATTCATTCATTCATTCATTCATTCATTCATTATGAGAACTAATCCTGGATGGAATACCAGTCCATTACAGGATGCATGCATGCATGTATATGTGCGTGTTTATTTATTTTAATTTGTTAATTGGTACACAGCATTAATCACAAATAACCATAGACAGACACACATCCACAGTCATATGAAAGCATATGATTGAGGAAATATGAGGATTATCAGTTCACCTTCTACATGTTTTGGGAATGTGGGAAAAGACCAGAATGTTAAGCAAAACCCACATAAACACAGAGGTGATGCGTAGATGCAAAAATCACAAACAAAAGGACTAACTGCTGTGAGGCATTAGTATTAACTGTTATACCACTGTAATATGTAAGTACGAAAATACCTATATAGTAACTACAGAAGTTCCTCCTTTGAGGGTTGGGCGTCGGGCTGGCAACTCAGTACTGTAAAAATCCATTGTCAGTCATTAGCTGACCAGAGTTCTGCTGTGCGACCCCTAACTGAGAAAAGCCGAAAGATATTACTAGAAGGCTCACCGAAGTGCATACATGGAAAGGAATACAATATCAGTAATGATATTTTATTATCAGAATTATTTGCTTCCACAGTTACAAAGTCAGTTTTTATGAAGGAAAGCCCTCACATCAGTTTTGAAATAATTAGCCAGCTAAGTTCTTGAAGTGACTTCAAGTTAATGGCAGAGTTCTAATCAAGGAGTCCATCACTGTATCTACTTTTGTTGCTGTGGACATCTAGGATGAAAGAATGAAGATATGTTGGGGTCTCACACAAAATTAGTGTAAATGTAATGGGGGATCAACCTGCACTGTACAACAGCTTGTGACCAGATTAGCTCCTAAATCCAAGAGATGTCCTGAGTTCCAACTATCTCAGATGTCTTGTACAAGACAGTAGTGGTCTTCAGTACCTACAGCAACTTCAGTCGTAGGCAATTTCCATTGTATTCAACACTTGAATAAAATGGTTAGACTAAAAGTCTGAAATGAAGAGAAGCATAGAGAGCAGTAAACTATCGTGTTTTCCCTTGAATAAGATGACAAATTGTCTTTTATCATGTGTAGTCTCCCTAGCCACTAGTTTGTCCTATGTTAAGAAATGAAATGTCTTTGTGATGTCTCATTAATATCCCACCAGACTGCCACCGATATGTGACGTTCCCCACTTAAAACAGTCTCTCCTTGTTTAAAACCTCTCTGCACTCACACCTTACTTCACAATGGAAATGCTCATGCTCCCATCCTACCTAATTCTAACTACACGTTCTTGTCAGATTTTCTTACTCACTTACCTACCACTGCCTCCTATAATTCTCCATCACTAGTGATGTATATGACCAACAACTAAATATACCTGATGTAATTCAGGAAAAAAAAAAAGTTTTATTTTCTTTTTCTACTTACTTAATCTATGCAATTTTTGTAATTCAAAATTTCTTTGATTTGTTTTTTACTTACACTGCAATGTTTTTGATTTGTTTTTTTCTAATACTGTAATGTTTAACCGAAATGCATACCACAGATTTGTACTTTCTGTATTATGTATTTGCATTTTTCTGGAGCTTTTCTCCCCAGGACTCCATTGAAAATGGGCTCTTTGTGGCCCAATGGACTATCCTGGAAAACAAACATCAAATAAATAAAAATAAATAAAATAATAAAACTCGGGTCAGAAATTAAGGAGCCTCAATCCTTACTACTGACTCCAGTGTGGGAGCATCATGGAAAACACCAGGGAACAGAGCACCCGAGAGTAAAATTCCACAATTTCCCTTAAGAGGACAAAAGGAACATGCTTTATTTCTTGGGACTGGACAATATACCTCTGTCGATGACAAATGTAATCCCTTATTTATCACTTCAGAGTAATGTATTCCAGTTTAAGACCTCTGACTCACTCACACTCAAGACAAATTCAAATCTCACACACTCAATCACTTATGGGAAGCCTGACACCAATTTCCATCTGTGTCCCCTCTCCAATACAAATTGTAAACACTGCCACTAGAGGCAGACAGGTCTACATGCCCTTCAAAGGGTGATCAATTATTAAAAATAAATATCAAAATAAATGATAGCTATGACAAGAAGCAGCCAGGCATTCAAGATGACCTGGGGAGTATCAAACAGGTATAAACACTCTATAATCTCTAAAGAAAAACACTGATTGCCCAGCCACAATGTAAGTAATAAAAAACATTTAATAATAAGTAAAATGATTGTTAACAAATGTAAATCAATAACTTTTAATAAACACCAGAATTCAATCAACAGAAATATAAATTAAACTGTAGGACAGAAGTCCATAATTTTAGAAAAACTCTTATCTAAATAACTAAACTTTCCAAAATAACTACAGAATAATTTCCCTGATCTAATCTAAAACATAGCAGCAAGGTAAAGGCAGTCTTACAGTTTATGGTGAGTCCTTTTTTGGGGTATCCACTACACAACACTATAACTGACTGCAACTCTTAACTAACTGCCCTTCAACTGACTTCAGCAATTGCTTTTATATGCCAGTTTAATAGTCTCAACTGTCTTATTTTAAAAATAACAATTAGCTGTTTGAAAAAGTTATTTTTCCTGTAAATCATCTATTCAAATAATCTCATAGCAACCAGGAAAATTCTAATGATATCACCTGCTGATCAGCTGATTCTCCACAGACAGCGTGCACTTTAGAGTCTCCCTCACAAACATTTGCAATTAGAGATATATCAAAACACTGAGAGATTCTTTGAACATTCTGTATAAACAGGGAAATACTCAACATTTAAAAAACTTATTTATGCTTTCACAGTTAGACATGCTGGCTTACAATACAAGTTAGTCTAAGAATATACACAAATCTACTGCCAGACATGCTACCATAGATGACAGTGTTTTAATTTTCTTCACATTCTTAATCATATTTTAGATCATAATCAAGGGAATATATCTATATATTTTATGTAATGAATATAGTTTAATAATATACTATTCACAGTGGTGATGCTGAGCATTTGTTTAAAGTATTTTCTGATAAGCAGGGGTGTTTGAAAGAAGCCCAGACTCAGCAATTCATGTTTTAAGATTGACAAAACTTAATGTATGAGAAAGTTTTCATTTTGAAAGAAGCCCAGACTTAGCAATACATGTTTTAAGATTGACAAAACTTAACGTATGAGAAGATTTTTATTTTTTAAATAGTACTATGCATGTCACTATCAGCCAGTCTGTGGAATGGAGTATATTTTTATTTAACTCTGTGTGTGTGTGTGTGTGTGTGTGTGTGTGTGTGTGTGTGTGTGTGTGTGTGTGTGTGTGTGTGTGTGTGTATGGGGTTGCAGTGTGTTGCTCTATATGCTTCTTACAGCAACAAGCTGAAATACAATATTCTTGCAATTATTTATGCAGTTACTCATTCATTTAATCCCAGTCAGGCATATGAGGTGTAAACAGTGAATAAAGTAGCTACAATTGGCATGAGTAGGTGTGTCTGTGGAGAGGGTTAAAATAAATCAATGTGTCCAGTTTTATTAGAATGAAATATCTGATGTATATGCAGTCAACCAAGAGGCTACAGTTACTGGGTATGGGAAGGGACTGTGGATGAAAATGAGTCAGACTGCTGAAGTAAACAATCATTACTTTGGCATTGTAGGTCTAATGTACATTTCTGAAAAGCAATTTGAAATGCTTTGTTGTGGTTACTATTTGTGTGAAACAAAGTGGAAATACAATAATGTACTGAATATTTCTATCACAACTGGACATTTAAGTTGGGCTACCATCAACAAAGTGGCTATAATTGCTAAATACAGGTGATATCTGTGGAAGAATATGACTGACACTGCTGTCATTTGCTCATGTTAAACAGTCATTTACCTGGTTTTGCAGGTCTAATGTTTATTTGTATCAAGTAAACTGGAATAATCTGATCATCCTGCAGGAACTGTTTTGGGTTGGCTCTCTAGGATGCATTTAATGTTATTGACACTTCTGTAAATGAATATTGGACCATCCCATAGAACTTTGACCAAGTCATGATTTCCCAGAATTATTTTCTAGCTCTCCTTGAGAACGTCTTTAATCAGAAACATGTCTATGGTGATAGGGAGTGGAAATGCCCTCTGGTAGCCAACCGGAAAACTCCGTGTGGAGGTGTGTGTCTCCCTGCAAGCCAATTGGTTACCAGGTTTGTTTTTGTAGAGGCATAGTCTCACTTTAGCTAGTCGGTGAGAGATTCTAGTAACTTCAGGTATGATGTATGGGTTTCCTGGTTCATGGTGGGGGATCTGTAGCTAGCAAGAATATGATAATGGACTTTAGCCATAGTTATTTGGACATGGAGTATCTCAAGCTTGTCATATTATTTTACCAGCCTTGAGGTATTCTTATCCTTTAGATAGCTACACCTCTGCCTTCTGGTCTTTCATGTTCATTTGGTGGTCAGAACACATGAAAGGCATTATAGCCATGCACTGTTGGCGTGTCTTCTGTGGCTCTGAACCATATTTCATTAATTGCACAGATGTCAGTGTTCTCCAGGGTGGGGAGAGCTTCTAGAGAGTGCAGTTTCATGTTGAGACTCTTAGCATTGAGCAGTAATACCTTTAGCTTGTCCTGAGTAGCTTTTATTATGTTGGAAAGTTTGTCTGTTTGGCAGTGCCTAAAAATCTATTATGGGGTGGATAATGTTTTAACCAATATCTGAAAGCCAAGAAGTGACAGGTGAAAGCCTTTCCTGGCAAAGCAGCATGGTCTATCAACCAAGTCTCCCCAGGCTGACACGTATAGGACCCCTTTGGAATGACACCAGTAGCTAAGCCAATTGTTAAATACAATCATTTTCTGCTGGTATTGTGGCATCTTCTTTTGAGTGGTAGAATGCTGCTTAATGCTAGGCTCATACCTGCCTGTGACACATATTCTGAATCTCAGTCATGAGGTCTGTCTCAGGTTATTCATACCCATGTGGACTATGACTGAGTCATACTGGTACTTGGGGTAAATTACCTGAGTGCTTGCATAAACTGGTGGATTCTGGCCCATGACGAGCAACTAACTGTAACATTCTCCTTATCCTGACTGGTAAGATGGACATCAGTGTGTCTCACAAAGGAGTCTTCGATGCCCAAAATATTGGGTTGTGGAGTGTTTTGTCTTATAGGTTTGGCAGTCGGCACATAATGAGATGTAGCTTTATGTGTTGTGATGGTAATTATCTTGTTTGTGTGCATGCGGAGTTTCTGAGGACTGCGCCTGACAGGCCTTTGAGGTTTGGGTAAAATTATATGCAAGCACCTCTGCATATGTGGGTCTATGTGTGTGGTCCTTTGTGGGTGCGGTGAGTGATGTGTGTGAGTCGCTGATAACCTGTTTGTTGCTTTTTGTGTCTGCATGTAAGACTTTAGCCTCCAGTGTTGATGTGTAACTACATCTCTCACATGCTGTATTTGTCTGTTCAAGTAATAAGTGGTTGTCAGTGTACATAAGACAATTGCTACATTGCCTCAGGATGCTCATGCCCATCAAGATGGATACAGAGAGAGCAGGAAAGTGCCCATACATAGTTAAACAACTAATTTGTACTTGCAAGGGATAGCAGTGGAGGGTGTTTGTAACCTGATGAGGGATGGGTGCTTACATGGTGTAATCTACAGCCAGCATAATCAGTGATGCTGCCCAGCACCCAAACCAGATGGTTTCTGAGCAGTGATAGTCCTGGGTGCTATAATAAGGTAAGATAGTCTTAAATAGTCCTAACTAAATGTGTAAATACTGCTTGCTGTGCAAACTAGTTGCCCCGTGAGCAACATTGGACTGAGGTAAAGTTCTGAGTTTTTTTTATAGGGAAATTTCAACTTCTGGTGATTGCTTATATTCCACTGCTGCATGAAGAGCAGCTTTGTACAAATGCAAATGATCAGAAACAAGCAGGTTTTACACTAACTATGCCCTAAGTTCAGTCTAAAAATTACACAGTGAGCTTTCCACCCATAATTCCCAGCTCAGGTAGGTCAAATTAGCCTTCTCCTGCTGCAACTCTGCAGTCTCTGACCCTCTTGATGTAAAATGGCTGGTTTGGAGCCCAAGTGTTAGGGAACCTCAGATTCCCAATAATACTAACTTAGAAACACTAGAAACAATGTATTTCAGTACAGAACAGTAGCTCTTACAGCAGTTTGAAAGCACAACTTTAAAGAAACAAAAGTAAATAAATAAATAAATGATAAATAAATATCTCGGTAAACTTTTACAGTATAATGAACATATTGTCTTCCCAAGGATGGCTTCAGATGTCAGCAAAACCAGACTGAATGTGGATGGAAATGTGTGTGTGTGTGTGTGTGTGTGTGTGTGTGTGTGTGTGTGTGTGTGTGTGTGTGTGTGTATGTGTGAATGCATACACAGGGGCTGCTTGAGTGTATCTAAAACTAACAAGTTGACCAGAGTTTTTTTCACTTTCTATTACATGAAAACATTGGTACTGTACACAATAAGTAGATATCTTTGGCAGTCTTAGCAGGATGTGCATAAAAGCAACTGATCAGTGGCACTGTGGCACAGTGATTAGCATTGCCATCTCACAGCTCTGGGTTTTCTGGATGAGTGCTTGACTGTGATTACTTCTGCGTAGAGTCTGCATGTCCTCCCTACCTCTGTGGCACAGTGATTAGCATTGCCATCTCACAGCTCTGGGTTTTCTGGATGAGTGCTTGACTGTGATTACTTCTGCGTAGAGTCTGCATGTCCTCTCTACCTCTGTGTGTTTTAATATAGATGTTATGGTTCTCTCCAGCATGCAAAAGACATGCTGTAGGCAGATTCACAGCCCTCCATGCCCTAAAATTGCCAGACATTGCTAATCACATCCATTATTAACCTGACCTCTTGCACTAAGGGCATGGTTTCAGATTTCCATTTTTTCAGTATGACCTTTTTAAATAAAGCCATTAACAGAAACAAAAGTTTATCCAAATTCCTGGACAGGCCCTGTACCTCACCTAGCACCAGTTGCTACCACTCCTTTGTTATTTCAATTTGATTAACAAACTGCTACTTAATACATTTTGAATTCATTCTTTAAAAGAAAATAAGACTCAGCAGTCCTCAAACAGATGCTCCCAGGACCCTCTTGTCCTGTGCCTACAATACCAATGTATGTTAGAAGCCTGGAGGGAAATATGCTGTAACTGTGCTGGAGTGTAAAAGTATTGGTGTAAGCTGTTCCAGGCAAATATCTTAAACATTCTACACTTTGTATCTTACTTTGTAAAGTAAAAAACTAGTAAACAAAATGCCTCTGAGATAACGTTTCCAAGAGGAGGAGCCAAAAGAATTCCTGCATTTATATATTGTTTACACATTTATATCTAACACAGTCTTGTGAGCTCTGCTAATAGTGTTCTTGGGCAGTGTAGTGTTCTGTGTTGCAACAAAATATTGCAATGGACTTTTTCAGTTTCCAAAAAGTCAGTGTTTTAAATCTGTGTATACGTGGAATCAAAAACACAATAGGGGTAATGTTTTTGCCACTGGTGCAACATTCATCATTTTAAATACTAGCCTTAGCATGGCCAGGGTCTGTTTGAAAAGTACATGTGGTGTAATTCCCTGTCCCCAGCAGTTCTTAAAACTCAGCCAACCTTTATGATCCTGTGTTTGGAGGTCAGAAAAGAGAAGCAACTTTCAAACTGTCTAACTTTCTATGGCCTATGACTAAGATTTTGATTTTAAAATGAGTGGCCCTAAGGAAACTTTGAGGATTTATAACTCCAAGACATCTCATCTCCTTAGTGAGATGAGAGTCACTTTCTCCCAAGACCCTCAGCTTTACTACATTTCGGATGACACTGTTTATAAGATTTCTGACTGTTCTTAAACATTCTGTAAGGAAATAGATACATTAGGAGAAGCAGGTTAGAGAAGCTAAATACTTAGCATCTTTAGTTCATCTCCAAGGGAAGACTAAACCAGGATATCAGCATAAAGTGAAATCTCGACTCAAACATCCTTAAAGTCAAACCTTTTTAAGTCAGAGCTTTGTATAGGTATTGCTAATAGTTCTAAGTACAATGCAAACAACAGCCAAGATAATGGACATCCCTGACTGTTGTATCTAGATAAAAAATGCCCACATGCATTTTCACATTAGCCTGAGATTCTTCATGCAGCTCAAAGATTAAATTTACAAAATCCAACAGTAGGCCAAAACCAAGCATGGCTTGTCTGAGATAAGGCCACTTCTACAATGATCAAATGACTTTTTAGCATATAGATTAAGGCTGGCATCTTATTCCTTTTTTGTGCCTCATTTATAGCTACAGATGGTTTTAAAATATTACCAAATGACTGTTGCTCTTCCCCAAAGTTACACAGATCCATATATTAGTTTTGGCATGAATATCCAAAATCATGCTGACAGCAAGACCATTAATAATAATTAATAATATAATAATTTGCAATCATGGTGCAATATTGAAATAGGTCTATGAGAGAATAGCAGATGAGAATCTTTGTCCTCTTTATGGACTACTACTGTGACTACTTCTTTCCATGACTGGGGGAAATCTGGTTCCTTAGGACAAGATTGAAGAATTTTACTAGTAGATGTCAAAATATATCCAAGTCTTACAATCAAAAGGAAGGCCATCTGTTCCCAATGTCTTCCACAAAGCCTGCCTTTTAACTACCTCTTTCAATTCCTCATAAGTTACTAGGGCCAACAAGCTATCTGCTCAGTAGTTAATACAGGCAAATCGGCTTGGTTAGTTTATCTTTGCGACTTATTCCTTTGTAACTAAGCCTTAGTTTCCAGCTGCATACAAGGCAAAGTAATACACCTGGGAGATCGTAGATTTATCCCAGGAATCATCTCTGTGTCACTGCTGGACAGAGGCACAACAAACTAATGGGCACAGAATTTTTTCATATAAGGGGTGGCGTAAGCCACAAAAATTTGGGCTAGGCTTATAAATGCCTTAGGGCAGATAGCCGAGTATAAACCTATGAACCTATGAACCTATAAAAAAAAAATCAAGTATGCTTGATGGTTTGACTTTCTTGCTTCCAGAGACTGGGTCTGTTAAAAGCAATTATCATTCTCTTACCTTTCAGAGTTTCAGTCTAACAACTAATGTGTTTTAGTATTAGGGAGAGTTACTAAAAATAAATCTCTCATCCCCTCCCAAGAGAATTCAAACACCTATCTAGGAAGTCTTCCATAAGTTTTGTCAATCTAATCATTTTCCGTCTAACCCAATGAGGTCTTGGTTGTTACTACACTGTAACTTATAAAGGTGTTGCCTTTAAAAAAATAGTTACTTTTACCATCTTGCTCCTAAATGATATATAACCTGATCTGGCACATTTTTCTTAAAACTATCCCATTTTCCCAGTAGATCAGCCTCCTCCTCCCCAACTCTTTGGTGAACTGGAACAATATTTTTTTTACGCCAATCACAAACTGATTCCTTTTTCAAATAATTTGCCAGAAATATGCAGTGCTTCTGCATACACAGCCTACTTTGGAAATTCACGTGAGATTCCAATGGGGCATTAGCTGAGAGTATGATTGGACAGCTAAGTAAGTATCCATGTTTAAGTGTAACATAAATTGTGTCTATAAGAGACAATTACTGAAAGCAAGCAAAATAAATGATACAGCTTTACCATTCAACACTCAGTCAAACAATATTGGTTAATACAACGTGCATTTATATTGCTACATATTTGCCAGTCCTAGAAGTTCTAACTTACCTGGGGCCCCCATTACATTCAATGGATTTGTAATACAATTCCAGTCAGCAATATAGAAAGTTAGATCCTTCTGAAAGGCCATAAGCGTGGCTATAATATTTCTGAATTCAGTGTGTTTGACCCTTAAGCAACTCTCCATTTTCTGAAGAACTTCTCCATAATTACTGTCTTTTTTAATATTTTCATAGTATATAAAAGTATGAATTACCATTTTTAATAAAATTTTCAGAGAATGTTACAGGTACAAGTATGTATAAATAGATTGGGTTGATATCTTCAAAGGCAAAGGAGCAGCTATGTCTTGAAAAATAATTGTATGTAATTTTTTATAAATCGCTCTGTCTCTCTTTATATATAATATATATATATATATATATATATATATATATATATATATATATATATATATATATATATATGTTGTATGTTGTATCTTTCGGCTTTTCCCGGTTAAGAGTCGCCACAGCGGAACTCTGGTCTGCTAATGATTGGCAGTAGATTTTTACGTACCGACTTGCCAGGCCTGATGCACAACCTTCCATTTTTAGGTATTAATTCAATCCATTATCTATCTATCTATATCTATATATCTATCTATATCTATCTATCTATATATATATATATATATATATATATATATATATATATATATATATATTTATGATAATGTTTACATATATTATTCTGAAGAGAAGTAAAGGTTGCACATGTGTTTTCAGCTGTTGTGATCGGTTTCCAAAACCCATACTGACCTGAATTCTACCCTAACATGAAATGACAACATCTCTTTACTGTTTCAGGATGCAATGTATTTCAGTGAGTGAATCCATTAGTTACTTAAATATTTGCCATGTTAAGTATGGAATACTGAAAAAAATTTAAATTATAGGAGTTTTCCTTCAGATTAATTGACAATTCAGAATGGTATTTGATGCCATTACTATGTTCTGCATACTGTGCAAAAGTTTAAAACAGTCACAATGCATATGGGGTGCACTACAGAATGTCAGACTGCAGCAGTGAATAACTATAAAGGTATGAAATTAGCATTATTCTATGAAACACAATGGGAGAGATTCGGAAAAGCTTACTGTGAGTGGCAAGCCCATTTTACTGCTCATGGTAACCATTTCTGATTCACAGACAGCTCTAAGTACCACAATACCACAAAGAGGCACAGCAGCACCATGGTGAGCTGTCTCTGTGGCCTATTCAAATGCTAATGAAGCAGTCTGGGAGAGTCACTAATGCTAATTGACAATGTATCCCCCCCCCCCCCCACCAGGAACTGCCTGCAGTAAAGCAGAACTGCTTGGCTGCTTAAGGTAGCTCTGCCAGTTTCATATTCATCCATTAGTTTCAGTGGGTTAGACTGCATTACAGATAAGTGCTCAGGAGCTTAATGGACATGTAGTGGTGGGTATGTGAATAGATGTTTGTTTGTGTGTAGCTACATTTGCAAGTGTATGCAGGGGGACAAGTGGTTTCAGGTGTGTGTGTGTGTGTGTGTGTGTGTGTGTGTGTGTGTGTGTGTGTGGGTGTGTGTGTGTCTGTGTGTGCTTGTGTGTGAGTGTGTCTGCCTGGGTGTTTGCAGTAGGAGTGTGAGTTATGGGATAGATAGGGTGTATGTGTGTGTAGGGGTGAATGGCTCAGTGTATCCATGAATGCAAATGGGTGAGGGCACTGTGTGTGTGTGTGTGTGTGTGTGTGTGTGTGTGTGTGTGTGTGTGTGTGTGTGTGTGTGCGCGCATGCATGGGGAGGCTGTCACCCCTATACATTCTCCTAGACCAATGAGCACATCCAATATGCAATATTTGGGGGGAGAGTAGAATCCAAAGAAATTGAAATGTGACATTACAGTCACATAAAAAGTTAAAAGAACTAAAAGTTTTGCAGTACATAGACATGTGTCAGGAGAACACTAGAGAACTGATATTCTTCACCTTCACATATTTTCCTAAAGATACATACAAAAGTTAATAGAATAGGTTTTGTGACATGAAGAGCATTTAGGGTGGGGAGAAAGCTAGACCCCAGAGATTTTTTTATATCTTGCCCTAAGGTTACTAGAACAAGTTTTACAGCATGAAAGATGTATATGAGGTGGGGAAACACTAGATAACAGGAATATTTTTAAATACTTCCCTTAAGGCACTTAAAAGTGTTTGAACCCTGCACCCTCAGCACACACAAACAGTTATTTAGCAGAGATGTAATCTTCTGTGCTACTGCTAGATACCAAAGATATATTTTACATAGCACCTTAAGTAATGTAAATAAGTGACAATAAAATGGACAAAAAAGATTCAATCTCTATTATCTCTTTTACAGAGAGAAACATTACTACTCCAGAACTTTAGCCCTCTATAATAATTGAAGAAGGCTTAAATGCTGTCTACTTTCTAAACAATAAAATATGTGAAGCTCTTACTGACTGGCATTACTGACTGACTGTAATACTCTTTAAGTTATGATGAAAAAACAGATTGCGGGCAAAATCATGCACAGTGGAGAGGCATGGAGATGTGTGTGTGTGTGTGTGTGTGTGTGTGTGTGTGTGTGTGTGTGTGTGTGTGTGTGTGTGTGTGTGTGTGTGTGGTGGAGGGGCTGCCATACCTTTAAATGGCCATGCTGAAAACAAAGCTGGAAGGAACACTAAAAAACATCTGAGTCACGTAAAAAAGTTAAAAGAACAACAGGTTTAGTATCACTATATAGTTTCAGAACAATAATAAGAAACTTTAATCTCTGACATTATTCACTGACTGTAATCATTCATCATTTACAAGAGCAGGAACCAAATAAAGAGAATACTTCTGAGACATTCTTGTAACTTAGAGACAGGTAAGAGGTATGATGGCATGTGTGTGTGTGTGTGTGTGTGTGTGTGTGTGTGTGTGTGTGTGTGTGTGTGTGAGACAGGTAAGAGGTATGATGGTGTGTGTGTGTGTGTGTGTGTGTGTGTGTGTGTGTGTGTGTGTGTGTGTGTGTGTGTGTGTGAGTGTGTCGGAGAGTGACTGAAATTTGTGTGTCTGTGCCACCATGATGCATAAGCCACAAGGGATGGTTACAGCAGGAGAATGCTGATTTTTAGCACTTGCAATAATTACTGGTGATACAGAGACATGCACATGAGCTGATTACAAGGTCCTTCCTTACTGCAGCTAACATATCTCTGACTCACACAGCTTTGACTTCTCATGGTCATTTTTTTCTGAATCTCACAACATATCTCAGTCCCCATTCTAAGTTTCATTTTTAAAACCTTCTGGCAATAACAACAGGATAATCAGTTATAAAACACTTAAAAATCCTATTCTGCCCTTATGTTTACAGTTTAGCACAACACTGAATTTGACCAAAGCCAGTAGCTGCTCAAAAATTTGGAATTTTAATTATGGCATACTGCATATTCTTATTAAACATTTAAGATTTTTGCTTCTGATCTAATGCTGATGTAGCAAAAAAGTATTCTAGACCATTACTACATTCTGCATACTGAGTAGAAGTAGAAAACAGCTGTACCATTGGAAACCTGGTATAATGCAAGATGCCAGACTGTAACAGTGAATACCCACAAACGTGGATATAACACCTACCTATAAAACATCATGTCTCAGACCCCTTAAGATTTCATTAAAAATGTTCATAAAAATACAACAAAACATCATTTGTTACAAAAATTTTATTCTACATTTGTGCAGTTGGTGCAGCTGTATGCTGATTTTGACACAACCCTATTAGATGTAACATTTGACATGATAGTTATGGCATACTGCAAATGACAAAAATATTTTTTTTCTGTTGAAACATAAAGGATTTTATTTCTGAGCAAGTGTGACACTGCCAGCCTAGCTATCTGGAATTTTGTAAATAACCATATGTCACTTGTGAATATTGATATGATTTATACTGAACTGTATGTTATGTACTGAGCTTCAAGAATGTAACCACAGTATACCCTACTGGAAAAGAACAGAAATGTATATAAACTATATATCTATGCAAATGTATGTTTAATAGTAGAAGCTGGAACATACAGAGTTAACTTACAAAACTTCAAGAAAATAAGTTGGAATCAAAGTGTTTTATGATTGTGTTATCTCTCAGTTTCAGTGCAGCAAGTAGACACAATGTCTAGAGCTAGGAGTGTTTGTATTGTCTTGAAACAGAAATGATTACTAGGTTTCAAATGTAAAAGCAGTTTATTGTTTTACGACTTCCATGTTCTGCAAACGTCTCAGAGATATGTATTTTTCACACAAAAATGTTACATTTTAAGTTTCTGCTAGCCAGGGAACTGAAGGCAGGTGACAAAGAGTGATGTCATCCAAGCTGATCCAGCAGTAATGTTTGATAGCAATTTAAGAACTCTCTCAGAGACAGACTTAGCATTGTGTTTCTTGTCTTGGACCTGCAAACATCCATCATCAGCACTTCTGACTGTGTGTTATTTGTAAGTAAGATTCAGGGCTTAGTATCACTTAGATATAGATAGAAATATAGTAAAGATTAGTTTGGATGTTTTCTGCATTTATTTGAGACTGTCCTGCAATGTTGTTTTAAAATATTTCATCTGATTCTGAACTGAAGTAACTGTGTGTGTTTTCTGAGTATTGTCTTGATCTTTTATTATTTATTATTAAATATATTTAAACCTATCTTTGTGACTGATATTTGTGAGACATATTTAAGCTCCTAGAGTACTTGCGTATGTATTTGGTGACACTGTATGGGCCACTCCTAAATAGCCTTGGTTTTGGTCAGACTACCATTTGGATAATAGTATCTTTACACAGTAAGATTGGCCACCCTTTGTAAGGGCCTTAAGTAGCTGATAAGAAGGGGTTGGTGGCAGTGATAAGTACCTCATAGTCTGGGCAGAAGGAGGCATAGCTAGTAAACCTGTGCCATCCTTCCCCATTAATGTTTGTGTGTTTGTATATAAATCAGATCTCAAAGTGTGTGTGTGTGTGTGTGTGTGTGTGTGTGTGTGTGTGTGTGTGTGTGTGTGTGTGTGTGTGTGTGTGTCAGCTACTTGGGCAGGGACACAAAGCACTGGTTAGACAAAGAGGTTGCTGGAGGTCTTGGCTTGACCCCTTAGCTGAGATCTTAACCCTATAGCTGTACCATTGGGGATTCTTATTGGGGATCTGGGGAAAGAGGGAGAAACCAGCTCTAGACTGACTGTGCTCACTGTCTTTTCTTAAGGGAGCTTGCACTTCACTGTGTGTGTGTACTTTTCATCCTCCTCTCTGTATACTGAGCAGATGCTGAAAACAACAGCTCAGATGGAAACTGTGTGTAGTGCAAGTATTAATGCAGCAACAGTGAACACCTAAAAACATATAGATGTACCACATATTATAAAATACCATAACTCAACCTCCCTCTCAGATCAGATTTTGTTATGAAACCTTCAGGGAATAAAAACAGGATAATCAATTACTAAAATCGTCTAAGAATCAGATTCTTTCCATAAGGATTTCACTCCAGCTCTGACCTGAATTTGACCAAAATCCTTTACATATTTAGAAAGTTATCTATGGCATATTGCAAATAAAAAACACCTGGAAAAATACAAAAGATGTTTAGTTTTGATCTAAAGATAACTCAGTAAAGAGGTATTCTAGACCACTACTGTTCTCTGCATACCAAGAAGATGCTGAAAATAATAGTCTCAATGAAAACTGGATATAATGCATGCTGTAAGACTGTAGCAGTGAACAATGATTAGTGTATGGATGTAGAACACGTATATAAAACCATATCACAGTCTGCCTTTCAGTATTCATGATGGATCTTGCAATAACGATAGCATCAGATGCTATATGCATAACTGTATGAATCCAATTCTAGCCTTAGTGAATTCAGTGCACTACTATGATGAATTTGCCACAACTCCATTAATTGCTCAAATATTTGGTGCATTAGTTATGGTACACTGCAAATTACTTTGTATATATACACATATAAATATATATACATGTGCATGTGTGTGTGTGTGTGTGTGTGTGTGTGTGTGTATGTATGTATATATATATATATATATATATATATATCTATAAAAAATATTGGCAGGGCTAGCCACTTGGCAGTGTAAACTTTGGCTTGAGTTGATTGTCACTGTGAAGTGACAGCCCAATCCGAACCTATGTATAAAATGGGAAAATTTTATATAAATATCTATATATATATATATATATATATATATATATATATATATATATATATATATATACATAATTGTATACATACATGCACACATACACATACAAATATATATATATATATATATATATATATATATATATATATATATATATATATATATATATATATATATATATATGTATATATATATATATATATGTATAGGTCCCCTTCAAAACATCTAAAACCCATAACATCGAATTTCATAACATCTAACCCTACAATCCCATGAAAATAATATCCCCTCCACATGTAACAACACCAAACTACCAAACACACTTTTTACTACGTTTCTGCAGGGAGGCTTGATACAGTGGGGTTAGGAAATTAACTTTTTCCCACTGTAGTGCGATCTTGGAGTTGGTATATTTAATTTACGGGGGTGGGGGGTGGATCCCCCCACATGGGGGGGTGCAGGGGGGCTTGCTCTCCTGCAGAAACATAGTAAAAAGTGTGTTTGGTAGCTTGGTGTCCTTATATGTGGAGGGGATGCTATTTTCTTGTGATTTGTAGTGTTAGATGTTATGAAATTCGATGTTATGGGTTTTAGATGTTTTGGATTTTAGATGTTCTGGTCTCAGTGTTATGAAATTAGATGTTATGGGTTTTGATGTTTTGAATTAGACCCATATATATATATATATATATATATATATATATATATATATATATATATATATATATACACATATGTACACACACACACACACACACACACACACACACACACACACACACACACACACACACACGCATATATATATAGTTACACTTCAGAATCTTGAACTAATGAAATATTGAGCTTCAGTAGCTTGAGACCGAAGTGTCAAAACTGCACTTGCATGAAAATGCAGAATGCCAAATGCAGAAATGTTGAATATGCGGTTGTGGAGGTGCATACGTAACGTGGGATTCCCTGTGTTCATAATGTCTGCTATGTGGATGTAGCTGGAGATTCAGGTAAGTAATGTTTTAGTAGGGCTTTAGGTAGGGATTTGAGTGTGTGTGAGTGTGTTTGGAGTTTTGAGGTGTGGGTTAGGGTAGGTAGGTGAGATTGTGAGTGTGTAAATCTTGAGAGTGGTGGTATTTGTACATATGTGATGTGTGTTTGTGCAGGGGGAGTATAGAATCTGTATTTGTGGTTTTTGTGTGTTTGTGTGTTTAGTGCAAGCTTGGAGTTAGTAGGGGTTGTGTGTGGGCGCAGCCCTGCACATGGAGGTGCGGGGGGGGCTTGCCCGCCTAATTATATGTAGGGTCCTCACGTGTGTTTTTTTGTTGTGTTGGTTTGTAGTGTAGGGGGGAAGATGTATGTGTAATTGTGAGTGGAGTGAGTATGTGGGCAGTCGCGATTTTAAATTTCACTCTTTTGGGGTTTTGGGTTTTGAAGTTTTCAGCTTTACAGTCTCGAGATACTGAATTTCGATATTTCAGTATTTCGGGATTGTAAAATGAAACTATATATATATATGTGTGTGTGTGTGTGTGTGTGTGTGTGTGTGTGTGTGTGTGTGTGTGTGTGTATGCGCCCACTTTTGTTTATCGAAAGCTCGTTCTTTCGAAAAATAAATGTGCACACTTATGCAACCAGCTTATTGTATGTTTTTATTTTTTATATTTTTTCCCCTAAAAGATTTGTTTGTTTTTCAACTGAATATTGTACAGGTTATAGGTCATATTAAAGGTGGGAAAAGTTTTGAAATGAATTATTCTGGTCTAATTTTTTTTATATCACAAAAACCTAGCATTTTAACAGGGGTGTGTAAACTTTTTACATCCACTGTATTTAACATATTTTAAAAGTTTTCCATGAACTGGTTTTAAGTTTATATTTGTGTACATATTTTTTAACATCATAAATTAGAATATAATACTGTTTCATGGCAACATGAACATAGGGCCAGATTCAAGAAGGATTACACTGAGTTCAAGAGTAGTGTAAGCCTCCGTGTAAGCCTCCTGATTCAGGAACAGCCCAAATCTCCGTGTAAGAGACAGCTAACACGTCTCTTACACGGACTGGGCGTGGAAATGCTCAATACCTCATTTGCAGCTCAAAGATATGCAAATGAGGTATTTGAGCGATCCACGAAGCAGAAACCAGTCCATGTAACGGACGTGTTAGCTGCAGAAATGTACTCAGCTGACAACTGAGTACATTTCTGCAAAATTAAAAACGGAGCTATGTCAGCTCCAAATAAAGGGTGCATATGTTTCATTAAGCATGCCAATGGCCAAATATGTGGCCATTGGCATGAAAAAGTGTTTCAAAAATAAGTTATATAACTTTTTTTTTCACGGGATTTTGTGTTTAACTGCAGCACACCAGCAAACGGGTGCACTACCTAAAACCGAAAACCGAAGCTTATAAACCCACAATTGTGGGATTTATGTATTACATTGAATGTCAATGGAGGGACTTTCAGACCAAAAACAATATGGCCTCCGTTTAGTGGTTGTCAAGGGGGGGAAGCTCCGTGTAAGACATGTAACTAGTCATTACTAGGCAATCCTATGTAAATGAGGGTTACAATACTGAATCACACTGTCACATAGGTAATGAGCACTGTCTGAGTAGTGTAAGAGTTAGAGACGGGGGAGGAACAGAGTAAGAGGTAGGTGACATCATGGGGGGGGATGATAGCAATAAATGTACCAGATTGGAGGGCAATGTAAGGTAACAGATGACAGACAGACATCAGGGAGAGAGGTGTGTCCCAACAGAACACTAGGAAAGTCAAGAAATTGAGGGTATACGCTATCCCTACACTCAAAGTTTCTTGATATACGTGCATGCGCGCGTGTGCGCGCGTGTAAGGCAGGTTCAACATGTGGGAGCGTGTTGCAAACCGTTTACAATGGTTTGCGCGGGCGTGCACATGTGTAAGGCAGTGTGCGCGCGTTTTAGCATGAATCAGCCTAGCTAACACCGTGTAAGGATGTGTGCGCGTGTAACACCGTGTAAGGATGTGTACGCGTGTTTAAGTGACTGTGAGCGTGTTTAAGCTGGTGTGCACATTGCTCCCCCTCAGGAAACAGAAAGGAAACAGGAAACAACTAAAATCCAGGGAAACTGCCAGAAGATACTACTGGAGTTGGTGGAAACAATTAGAAGCAGGCAATTACACAGGCAGACTAGAAGCCCAACCCAGCACTTAAAACACTGCAAGGAGCAGTGCAGGCTGTTTCTCACAACAGATACTGCCAGAAACTAAGCTATCAGAACTGAAAACTGAAAAAAGCTGAACTCAGAGCAGAAATGCTAGGGGCTGCCATAGCTATTATAGTCAGGCATAGGCGAATTGCTGAGGGTGGTGACAATGCAGATGCTGACAGACAACCCAGAGTGAGGAGAAGGAGAAGAGTATACAGGCCCAGGGTCACCTACCATGGGTTACATGAGCTGGAGATAGTAGAGCGCTATAGAGTGGACAGAGACCTCCTGCAGCAGATTGTTGAGCTGTGCAGGCCACGCCTCACACACAGAACCAACAGAGGGGAACCCATCCCAGTGGAAACCAAGGTATGTGTTGGCCTAAGAATACTAGCAACAGGTACCTTCCAGAGACCAACTGGCGATATGATGGGGATATCACAGGCATCAGCCTCCAGGGTACTACACCAGTTCCTGGATGCCATGTCAGCACATGTCGGTGATCATGTATATTTCCCCAATGCCCGTGAGGTATTGGCCAGCAATGTGCATCTCTTCCAGCAAATAGCAGAATACCCTGAGGTACTGGGTGCTATAGACTGCACGCACATACGCATCAAAGCACCAGCAGGAGAGCGGGGTAGAGCCTACATTAACCGCAAGGGATACCCCTCCATCAACTGCCAGATCGTGTGTGATGCCCAGGGCATAAAAATGAATGTGTGTGCTGGCTGCCCTGGGAGCTACCACAATTTCCATATCTGGCATCTGACGCAGCTGT